>NC_092863.1:100360566-100387512 GCF_032062135.1 Pyxicephalus adspersus | reverse complement strand
TGACGTAGGTATCCCAGGAGGCTTTGTGCTCCCATTCATTAGGGGGCGATGCTGCACCCTTTTTTGTTAACACCCTTTTTTTACTTAACATAAAGGTGTTGTGTACCTTTTTATGTAAAGTGAAATTTCTGAGTTTAGGTATGCTTTAGGTCACATTTGACCCGAATCACTACTGGCCTAACATCTTCCTGAAAAGTCCTGCGATCCGACAAGTGGCTTTGTCTTTGACTTTCTTTCGTCGCATGGAAATGGACGCTTAAAAGCTGGGCTGTAAAAGGCAAATGAGTAGACATAAAGTCAGGCACCGCAGAAGCTTTATTACGCCTATACGGATTTTGTCACTTACTGGAAGTTATAAAGCATAAAAGGATTATTCAATGAAATGAACATCTACCCATTTCAAGGTCAAGAATCCCAGTGGTTAATCTCCCTTTCCCTTCATCGTTTTATGTCATCTAAAGTAATAAGCTGTAAAGCGGCCATTCAAATCATCAGCTAATGTAGAGGCCGACAAAACAGCGCTGCTCAAGAGCCCAGGAAAAAAGCCATTGTGGGGAATAATAAGCCCTCAAGCATGTATTTAATGTTAAGATGGTCTATTCTATGCCTCATAAAAGTTGGCAGAAAACAGCAAGAAAGTCTTCCCAGTCTTGTAAGCTCCGTAAATAGCAATTTTAAGCCAACAAAGTCAATCAGTGAATTGCTAAAATGTATGTATAGCCATTTTTTTTTAATTTGGATAGAGTACAAAAGGGTTAAAATCTTTATTGCTGTCTGTGCCCCTGCTGGAAAGATTTCCCTAATATACTGAAGACACAAGTGGAAATGTAGAGAAATCTCCCTAAAATTAGAAAAAGTTGTAGAATGTCCCTGTTCTATTCCTCTCGTGCAGCTAGTAGTAGTTTGGACTACCAGCCCAAAACCCAAGTGGACTTATTCTGTAATGTTGAACACATTCTGTCGCCTCTACAAGCCACTTTTGCAGAACAAATTTGTCCAATCCAACATTGGCGTAGGTTCTCATTGATTCTGGTTGTGGCATAGTTAATACCAATTTCTCACATTCAACTGGACTTGTTCTTGTAAGGTTGAAGACCTTTTTCAGCTTGCCCAAGCCAATTCTTCAGTTCTAAAAAATGTCAAGGACATACCTCAACATTTATATCTATACAGGTAGCATGGACACATTTATCCAATCTCCATAGAATTCTTCAAGGCATCACACACAGCGTCAATCAAACATGCTGGACCTGCCGCTACCCTCATTGTGCGTCTCCTACTTTTGGGAGCCAGATCAACTTCTGAGAATCCCCTAAATACAGTGGCACCCCAATCAATCCCAAATAATCAAAAGTTCCAATACATTATTAGTCTACATCCAGGACTTTGGTATACTTAGTTAACAAAAGAACTTCACGTAAGTCCCAAGCCATGTACACCTACATTAAACAACAACCCAGCTTGTCTCCTCAGAGGCCAAATATACTGCAAAAATATTGTAATAAATAATAATAGCATACAGGGACATGCCAGAAATCCATAACCGTGAATTGCCTGTTGAGGGTAACCAGGACTTTAAAATCTCTTTACTAGGGTGTTATACTCAAATATAAACCAAGCTAAATAAAAACTGAAGTAGCCACTTTTACCTGAAAAAACAGGCAAACTAGGGCACAAAATGTGTCTGTTACTGTTGACATTCAAAACGGAAATCAATAGAAATACCAATAAAATGAATGTGAATAAATAGATCTATTGGGTTATTTTTAAAACATTTACTTAAATAGGAAAAATAATAAAATCACATGGGCTCAGTCTGTTTATCTTTTTTACTCCTTGTTACAGGGTTTATTATTTAGTATATTGTGTTCATTACGATGGGAAAAAGGGGGGGCTGTCTTATTTGATGGCCCTGCCTTATCATCGGGGAAACACGGTATGAACATGCTTTAGTTTTGTTTGTTATACCTAGAATGTAACACCAGATGGCGATACAATACCATTCATGCTGCAGAATATACTGTAGGCAACACATTGCTGATCACAGTCAGCATAATAAGACCTTAGAGAGCAGTGGTCCCCAACCTTTTTTCATCTTGGGGCCGCTGACATTGAGATAAAACTTGCGGGCCACATTAAAGATAAATTTTTAAAGTTTGAATAGGTTTCATTTAAAATTAAATTCAATTGAAATGTTTCTAGTTTCGGTAACGTACATGCACCAATTAAATGTTAAATCAAGAATTTCTGCACTCAACATTTTATGCTCATTTTCTTAATTAAAGACACAAAACCAGAGCTATCATACAGTGCTGGCCAGTCATATATTGCTCCCGGCTCACCATTCCTGTACCAAAGAGCAGAAATGACATGCAATGCGTCCTGTCATGTATAGGGGTCACTAACCTTCTCTGTACACAAATAACTTTGCAATAGATACTTTCAGAGAAATGGAATTCATGTGACAGATAGCCATGGGTTGCATGTTCTTACTACTACATCTTCAGGTCCCTACATCTCCCCGTTCCTGAGAAATTGGGGTTCACAGAAGGTAAGTGGGAGGGTGGCATGGTATGACAGGTATAGTTTTTCTTGTGATGGCGCCATAGTAATTAAATTTTAGGGAGAGTTAGCCACAAGTGCCCCCACTTGTAGTCACAAATTTCCTTTTCTTACAGAGAAATTGGGGCTCATAGAGAATAAGGTGATAGCTATGTGTGACAGAGTAGCGTGATATATGAGTATAACATTTTATTGGGGGGGGCAAAAATCATTTCCTACTGGCTTCCACATTTCCAGTTGCCAACATCCCATTTTTCCAGAGAAATTGGGGTTCACAGAAGGTAAGTGGCCAGCTACACCACAGCTGCTCAGTGCAACCCATCACAGCATCTGCTGATTTGACTCCAGATGGTAATTAGTGATACTGAGTTCTGCCCTTAGGCAGGGTTCTAACAAGCGAGTATGAACAAGCAAGTATATATTCTGGTGAAATGACAGTACCCCAATGCTCAATGCCATGAAATTGTCTCCCGGGGGTCCCTAACTTGCAAACTCAATTTGGGGACCCTGGTCTTGTAATAGCCCATTTAATGAGAAAATATCTCTGATTGGTAATAGGATTTTATGTCTGTGACCCTGTAACTAGCAACTTGTTATATTTGGTTCAGTAGCAGCTCCCAGGGTCTCCTGTGTACCCTGAAAATTTCACATTTCTATGATAATTGGTGAAGGAGATATGAAGGTTTACACATGGGGATAATGACAGCAGCATGGTCTGGGATTATCCCATAATACAAGGTGGGCGGGGAGCAGACACAGCTGATTGCCAGGTCTATAATACAGCCCCACTTTCAGGAAGCTAACACTGAGCATGCTCAGAAAACTCCCTCTCCTGGTAGCGTGAGAAACATAAGAGTTGCTGGCACTCCATTACCCGGAAGACAACGAGTGGAGCGGGAATCAGGAAATGGCCGAATCTGGCAGATCGCGGCCCGTGGGCCATAGGTTGGGCACCCTTGGTATAGAATATTACTTAAACTGTAACTATGAGCAAAATTTAAAAAATCATACATATATGTTTAGTCTTTCATTAGTATTTACAATTTGGTATTCTTTGTAAAAAAGTTTATTACTTGTCGATCATGTCATTCCAAAGTAGATATTTAAAGTTAATACCTGTGGGATATCAGTGATGAATAAAGCCCACATGATAGATTTACACCCTTTCTCAATACAATATAAAAGTTGAGTCCATGGAATCCATATGCAGGAATCCCTATAGCAAATAAGGTTGATGGTTTTGCTTCAGGGGATAGACGAGGTAGAAGGAAAGGAAATAGAAGTACAGAAAAGGAGTTCAAGAATCGCAAAAAGGGGGTTGAGGTGGGAAAGATGAGGTGTTGGGCAAAGGGAAAGATTCTGAGGGACCCCAATCTTCTAAATAAAATGAGTTCTATCAGGACTGCTTCATGGAGTCATAAAGTAAGGCGAAGATATGCCAAGACGTTTTTATCGAATCCAGGGACCCCAGACTGATGTAAATTACAATTATTGATAACCTGTTTAAATGTCAGCTCACTTTATATTTGCTATGTTGTCATTTATTCTTGATGCCACCTAACCTAACAAGGCCTGGGGAGTTCTCCAATTTTTGGATTTTGTTTAGCACAGGAGGATAAAAGTGGGTAATTTATACTGATACTACTGTCATTTATACTAATTAATGTAAGGAAGAATCACCAAGATGAAGTATTGCTTGCCACATATTAGAACCTACCAACCAATACAGATAAAAGATTTTACACAGAAGTCCAAAAAATTGTCAACTGAGGGCAAGACCCCAATATGTCTACTATGTCACCTTGCGCATCACATCCCTTACAATATCTTTCTGACCCTGAGGAATGCATACAGGACAACCTTGACACTCTCATGTACCAAGTAAAGCAGCCATTCCCCACCCAGAGGAACCCTTTAAATTATTTCTAGGTCCCAGGCAACTCCGGTTAAAACTAATGCATTACCATTGCATTAGTGGTAAGGTAAAAGGATGTTCCCCTTTCATTGGGTGTCTGAATGCCACCCAAAAGACAGATAAAATGATCTCTATTGCCATGCTTCTGAGAAGTGTTCTTGGCTCAAGCACTATGCAGGAAGAGCCAATGGGAGGTCAACAATCCACAGGTGAAGGATGGTAAACTTTACTTTCTAAATGATGCACGTTATAAACCCAATTGTGCACCAATGCATTTGAAAATAGGAATTTAGTTTTCAATGATTAAATATTGATTTGGAGTGGAAATGGTATCTTTAATAAATCAGCCTCAATGAGTAGGGACAACACAACATATTAATGATGAATGAGAATGGCAAAAAGGGTCAACAACATCCAATTACAAGGGAGGCTAATGACTAGAAAGAGCAATTAGGGTTGTTGATGGCAAATGATGAATAGGACTGATGGGACTTACAATAATAATAATATGGTCAAAGACTGAAATTGATAGTCGGGAATGTGGGGCTGGTGACATCTCGCCATTTTGAAATCCAATACCTCTATCACAGTTAATATTTTTAAGGTCTTTGGGTCTTCAGGGAACCCCTTCTATAATTAATAAATCCACAACTCACAGTACATTAGTATCATGGTCAATAAAAGGAATGCCTCTTACATTGCTGGCCATTGGGCAGAATGTCACCCTTATAGATAGCCAACTAGTGACACTTAAACTGACCTGAAATGTCCTAATTTCTCATTGTTTAAGGAACCCCTAGCAACTTCTGGAGGAACCTTAGGGTTTCAAAGAACCTTGGTTAAGAAACACAGCTCCTGAAACAGCATTGCATGGTCTTGTCTGTGATCTCCCAGTAAACCCAGATCCTTCTTTATCCTTGACACGCCGCCTTTCTAGTTGTACTTTTCCTAGACTGTATGGTTCATGGATGTAAAGCTTGCTTGTGCCTGACTTTAAATCAGAACTACAGTTCTTCAAATTCGTGATCAGACAGTTCTTTATTGCAGGGAATGGACATGCGATGTCCAGGGATGTAGTCGTAAAAAAAATAGGGAGCACGGTACATACCCACCCCACTACACCCCTGCCTGTGTCACTCAGAAAGACACGTCTCCCAGAGTGATGTCATGATACCGGAGGGTCTGAACTGGCGAGTGGTGGGTTGTGTTCAGAGAGACAAGCCGCCCACCTCCCTGAGCCTGAACTTCAATACGGGAAACACGGTCTGTGGCTCTGGCAGGTGTGCCTCCCCAACGGGGTCCTTCTCCTGACCCCACGGGGAGGACGGACCACCAAAGAATTCTTGGTAAAAAAAAGTGGGCATGCATGCCCAAAAAATAGGGAGCACGGTACATACCCACCCCACTACACCCCTGCCTGTGTCACTCGGAAAGACACGTCTCCCAGAGTGATGTCATGATACCGGTGGGTATGTGGGTATGTACCGGTGGGTATGTACCGTGCTACCCAATGGCCAGCAATGTAAGAGGCATGCATGCCCACTCCCAAAAAAAGTTCCCACCCGTGCCGGCTCCACTATACCCCATAGCGATGTCCCTTCTGGAATAAAACATACTTACATGCCCTGCGCATGCACAGTGCATGAAGTTGGTGTTCCTGGCGCATCCCAGCTTCCCCTGCACCTGCCAGGACTGAATGAATGCCTTGGATTTATGCCATCCTTCCCCAGCCATTCAAGATGGGAAAAGATCAAAACCAGGAATAGAAAAAGGATGATGGCATGGTGGCAATGGATTGGGAAGAGGTGAGTCCATAAAAAAAATGTGATCAGGCAGGCAAGGATATTTTATTCACATCACCTGCCCCTTCTGTATTAGAGCACCTGCCTAAATGCTATTTTTTGAAAAAAGGGTTTAGTTTCAATTTATTATGTAATGCATCCATGCAGTATAAAAAATTAAAATGAAGTATGAAATTACATGACATAGACTTATCACATATTTTGTAAAGAATTATTATTTTTATAAACAGTATTTATCTAGCGCCAACATTAAATAAGGGTTGCAGGTGACAGACAGATTCAAATAATAACACAGTAGAAGAGGAGAATGGCTTTTCGTATCTGCAAATAGCGAAGACACGTGAAGTTTAGTCCTTCTCCAGTGTCATACAAAAGGGGTCAGGACTGAATATGTCTGAATAACAGAAAAATGCGGTTGATGCAATATGTTGTACTTTTCCATGCTCTCCCACATGAGTCTTATCTTACCAAATACACAACACTGACGCAGATGGGTCATAGAGTTGTCGTCCTGAAATTTGCCGTAAGCAGTCAAGCAGGTCTGAGCACAATGTTCCAATTTTTTTAACAATTGTTTCTAATAAATATATTGTAATCCAATCTTAAAACTTTGATGGTACACAAGTTTGTAATATTTTCATTGAATATTAATGGATTTTTATGTACAGTAAATATGATAGACTACTAAATCCCTTGTAAATTTATAGAAAGACAAGATAAGGGACAGAAAATATGAAACATTAACAATATTTTGTATCAAGATCTTCTTGAAGGACGTTCAGTTCTTGTTCAATGAGAATAGCAGTCGGTACAATGCATGTAATTAGCTAAAACAATTCTTCTTGTTTTTTGGAAAATTAAAGAATGGATCAGGCTTTAATACTGTCCATGTGCTGGTGTTTAAGGGACCTCCTTTAGTAGACCATCGTAATATTAATAAACCCTGTCGCTCTCCTATTTAAGACCTTGGGTCTTGGACCAATGCTTTACCAGACTCAATTCCCCAATCTCCATAGTCTTTGCTTATAAATAAAAAGCCCTGCTCAGCTTCCCGAGGCTAGTTGCACTATCCCAACACACGATTTCCTTTATAACATGAGCATGAAAAGAATTGCTTCTGAATTGGCAAATAACCAGATAGCCCACAAGGCATACAGGCCCAAAGTGGCATTAAGGGCTAAATCACAAAAGTCCAAATCATTGACCAAGATCTGGTCAGATAACCGAGCTGAGGTTGCACACAGAAGAGCAATAAACCAGGCAAGGTATCCAAAAGATAAAGAAAGCTCGAAATCAGCAAATCATCTGAAGGTCAAAGCAAAGCAAGGTCGGCAACACATATTAAACAATAACGCACATACACCACGACAGAGACTGAATGCTATCATGGGTGGTGAGCGTTTGGTCTGAAATCGGGAAGCTCAACAGTTTAAATAATGTGTTAATATCAACAAGAAACAAAATACGTACAAATACGTACAAAATACAATACCACATATTGGAGTTAAAAGGAATTTATGGTGTTCACAAACCAAAGTAAATTATCTTCTTGTAAGGGATATTTCACTTAGCTTAATATTTGAGGTGAAGCTTCCATGACTTCAACCATCCAACCAAGTGCAAGGAAAATCATGATTTTATTCTTTCATGTAAATGGTAAATCTTTGCAATGTAAACAGACTAAATTCTTTTAGTAAATCACCCCCAATGCATCCAAATTGAACATATATGGAGCAAAGTTTGACTAACTGGCTTTTATTAGTAGTAGTAGTAGCCCACCAGAAACCCAAAATCTACTGCACCTCCGGAGTGATTGATGGATACAGTGAAGGTAACTTGATTTATTGTAACACAACTTTTCACATGTGTATGTAAAATAGGTAATTCAATGGGGATGATTTGTAAATGAGAAAGTACTTTAAGCAGTGAACAAGTTGACTGATGCCCTTTAAAAATAATATGGGCTCACCTTAAAATTCAATCATTGCCATTAATCCTTTTAGCTTTTTCAATTTTTTTAACAACCACAACACACTTTATGGTTTTATATATTTCCAATATTGACTATCTTTGCTGCTTTCAGTATTCAGTTATATACAGTAAAATTTTAGAGCCACATAGAAAGTCAATGTTGGAAGTCTTTAGTAAGATTGGATATCTGAACAGGAAATATATATTTATATCACACCCAGCATATTTTGCTTGAGGATCTTCTTAAAATCACCTGCCCAACGTGTCTTAGTTGAACAAGCTCAGGGTTAAATTTAAGGATGGTAGAAGTTGGAAGAAATGTATTTTGAACTCTAAATGGTTCTCTCGCCAATGTTACTTTATGCAAAAGATTGGCCGGTTTGTCCAGAAAGTATGGCAGCTTGCTGACATGACAAGATCCACAGGCAGTGTTCCCTCGTAGGATAACGTTTTTTGGTTTCTTTCTTTTTTTTTTTGGCAAAAGACATCCCTATCTAAGCCTCCTTATTTAAACATGGGTGAAACATAAATCAACTGGCAAGATAGTGAGGCTGCAAGTATCCAACCACATATCAAACACACAAATGCAGAAATAATAAAATGGACAGTCTGCTATGACAGTACAGGTAGTACTTACTTATGAAAGATGTATACAGTGGTACCTTGGTATAAATCGGCTTTGGAATAAGTCCAACAAAAAATTTAGTGCGAGAACTTGTATGGGTCAAAATGAGTCCGAACGCCGCATGCTACCCTTATTTACCTCCCTCGGGACAAAGCCACGACTGCCCACGAGCGTCAGTACGCCAGTTGCTACCATTCAGTGAACAACCCGCGCTATAACTCTTTGTGAATTACATAACATCTCCTCCTCCTTCCTTCTCAGCACCATCCTAGTAGGCACTCGAATCTTCTCAGTAAGGTAGGTTACATTTTAATTTATTTCATCTAATTGCTTTAGTATTCATGTATTTTAGTATTAAGCCGTGTTTAAAATATTTTTTACAGCCCCATCATTGTATATTATGACAATAAAAATAAAAAAAGTTTTCATGGGAACGGATTAATCATTTTCCTTTTATTTCTAATGGGAAAATTTTGTTTGGTATAAATCCTGTGTGGTATAAGTCCAAGGATCTGGAATGGATTAAGGACTTATACCAAGGTACACACTTGCAATAATTATCCCTGGAAACGAAAGTCTAAAGATCGATCGTCCGATAATCGTTAACAAATAAAGTGCACAACGACTGACCAACGACGCCGATGAATGAGGAAACGAACGACCATCCCGGCGGAACGATCGTTCGCTATCTATTGTGTGTGCTGTCGTTCACCGATCGTGGATGTTTCTGCAGGACATTTTCTCCTTTACAAGTCACTTCCTGCATCGTTCAAACGATCGTATCTAGCGTATGTACATTATTGGTGAATTACATTTGAACGATCGTATTGTTACGACATGTACAGAATTGTGCACAAAAAGATCGTTCAAAATAATCGTGCATAATCGTTACTCGTTCGTTTTCTAATGATAATTATTGCAAGTGTGTATCTAGCCTTACCTTGCTTACATTGTTTTTAGATAACAGTAAGAGCTGACAGTCAGGGATGTCTATTAGCTCTTGAGTTTGCATACCTGTAAATGAAAATATCCAAGGACCAATAGCGGAGAGAGGAAATTAGGAAACTTAATCTGTTGCATGTTGTATATACCCTTCCAACGCCAATACCCCTAGGGTTCCTCCAAAGGTTGCTAGGGGTTTTTTAAACAATGAGCAATTTGTACTTTTCAGGTCAGTTTACCTGACACCTATGATCTTTTTGGCTATCTGTATTACAATCATCCCAATGGCCAGCAATCTAGGAGTCATTCTTCCTGTTGACCACTACACTATTGTACCCCGAGCTGTGTATAGATATTAGTTATAGCAGGGGTACCCTGAAGATCTGAAACTTATTTCAAGCGTTCCCCCATGGTAAAAAAAAAAAGTCAACAAACACTGTTTCAGACATCCACCAAGCATAATATTCTCTCTTTTAGATTGATAGATCCTTTAGGTCCTACCATGGCTAAGGTGCCGGTAGCCCCAGCCTCTTGCCGGCCACTCTGGTCCATGTTTATTTCATTGATTTCCAGTCATTTCTATTGTCCTATACATTACATAGTGCACACCTTTTAAACGACAGCAGGAAAATATTATTTATCATCCAGAACAATATACTCCTCATGTATATGCAGCATAGATAGTTGCATGTTCCCTGCAATTCTTATCTCAGTATAAGGAAACACTGGACAATGGAATAAAAAAGATGAAAGTACACAATAGTATTTATTTCCTAGAAAATACTGTAATTGATCGATAAACCCGAACTTTTCTCACTGTATTTTCATACAGTGAGAAAAGTTCGGGTTTATCGATAATTGCAATTTTTTTTAACCCGAACCAAGGTTGAGTTTGACGGTCAGGTGGTTAATATTAAACATGATTTATACATGCCTTGTTTATGAAGTCAAACTAAAAGGCAAAATGGGCATAATTTAATAAAGTTCGCCAAGACTGGGGATGATAGATTGTCATGGGAGAACTTAGATGAACCAGCAAACCTGGAATTGATCTAGATTGAAAATATTTGCCAACTAATAGGAAGTGATTTTTAAGAATCCATTCCAGGCTGGATCACCAGGTTCTCACACAATAGTCCAGTCTTGGAGGGCCTTCTTAAATCAGGCGCATTGTAAAATATATATATATATTGTATACATTTATTATATTATCTGCCAATAGTTTTGGTATTTTGGCCAAACTTTGTTAATATACAGTGTATCCTTTTTCAATATGGTTGTTTTCCTTTATTGTTTAATGGGTTTCCCAGTTGTCCCTAATGTAAGGCATATCTGGGGATTTTTCATCTTTATAATAAAATGCAAAACTGAGGTCACATGACATTTTATTCTGCCCTGGCTGATGGGTGTCAACTGGCAACTCCCTGGTGTAACTGGCAAATCATTGCAGTAATGCCCACAATATCAGTGATGAATATTTATACTTATCTAAACTATTGCTATTGACCCTAATGTCAGAGATAGTTTGCCTTTGAGTAGATGCTGTGTGTTGCACGTGTTGCAAGGCGGGCAGCATTGTCTTCTTCTCACCATAATTCTAGGATACTGGCGGATTCTTGTCGCCCTCATTGACAATGCGTACATGATGACAGTGAGAACAGCCACCCAAAAATAGGAAGCTTTTAGACATAAGAAAAGGGTAGATCAAATTGGTTTTTAATGGTACCCCAGGCAAAAAACAAATATTTAGCCCTTTAAACAAGTATTTAGTGCAAGAAGAAACCCTTATCCAGGATAGTTTTTGTTTTTATTTGTCCCTGAGCTGTAATCCTTCAGTTAGTTGAATTTAAAGTTATTATCTATAGTTTTTTTACATAATAACCAAAAGAAGAATGTTTACAAGAATGAGATATAAGGGTTTGGGGTTTCCCATGGCATCCAACCCCTAAAAGAACGGTTGGCTGTCCCACATTGCCCATTGTTGTTTGAGAGTGCTCAGAATCTTACAGCATATGGGTTGTTACTGTACAAATTTAAAGCAGAACTGAAGTTGAAATCTACTCTTAACCTCCTCAGCGGTTCATTTCTTTCCGGTTTTATATGTCTAAAAGCAGTACATTGTTTTTATGAAAATGTATTTTACAGTATAATATAATAGTATGAGTATAATAAATTTTGAAACTTTAAAATCATGTGAAAATAATAAATTAAAAAATATATATTTTTTTATTTTAAAAATAAATATTATACTCTATAATATAATAAATATAATACTCTATAATATAATAAAATAATACTATTTTATTATACTGTAAAATAAATGTTCATGAAAACAATATACTGCTTTTACACATAAAAATCCAATGTATTGCATTCAATACAGTTTTTTTGTATTGAATGCAATACAAATGGATTTTGAATTTCCCACCCCGCCGGCAACGTACACACGCATCAACGTCAGCAGGAACTCCCCCGTGACTCATCAGGTGCAGGAGACGCCAGAGGAAGAAGACAGAAGACAGGGATCGCGGCGATGGACAAGGCTGTTTTTACTATTACTTCTCATAGGTTTACCTACCCCGAGTGTGACTCGGGGTTACCGCTTTCAGCAACTTTTTTCTACCCCGAGTCACAGTCGGGGTTACCGCTAGGTAGGTTAATAGATTTGCCACAACATTATTACTTCAAGTAACAGACTCGAGCTTCAAACTTTAGATCCTAAAATGAGTAAATTACTTAATTTCATGGACCCTGAGCCAACTGGTAGTGTGCTGCTTGAGACGAACATTTCTTTGGGGGAGGAGAGCAGGAGATAAGCTTCCAATTGCTGAGTGAACACACCAGGAAGATTATTACAAATGATCTGGCTGTAAGCACGGATTGTTTTTTCCTTCTTGTAAAGCTCACTGTCTAACAAGGATACAACCAAATTATGCAAATCTAACACTGATATAGAGATGTGATAAAATTCTGTTGATTTTAACAATCTAATCATGTGCTAGTAAAAATACAATTTTTTAGGTTTCCTTGCACATGACTGCTGAGTGATCTATGACTCGCTATGCTAGAGCTGTTTTACAATTTGTGCTGAAAGGCGGGTGGTGAATTGCTTCCAGATGCAAACTGTTGCTATACACACAGAAGCTGCAAACCTTACTGATTATTTTGTTTGCACTTGCAAAGCAACTCCTCTGCCTACCGCTTCCCAGAACTGAGCTGCAACCCAACCACAGCCATCTGTAAATGTGTGCTCTCCCAACTGCTCTCATACAGTATAATGGGAGTGGTTGGGAGTGCGGTTGAAGATGCCGTACAAAACTACTATACAACTGCAAGTCTGAAATCAAAGTGTAGCAAAAAAAGAAGAAAAGCAAAGTGTATTACAACTGTGATGATTCCCCTTGGTAAGTGTGTACACAAGGGAGGCTTTCATTGGAAAATAACATTTATGAAAATACAATAATGCACATATAATTTTTTCTGAAGATTGTTAAAAAATGCTTAGGTATAAGGGTCCCTTTATGTCATCATCATCTCATCATCATCTCATCATCATCCCATCATCATCCCATCATCATCTCATCATCATCCCATCATCATCCCATCATCATTGGGCAGCCTAGTGGCTCAGTGGTTAGCACTCTTGCTATTGCAGCTCTGGGTCCCAGGTTTGAATCTTGGCTAGGACGCTATCTGCATGGAGTTTGCAGGTTCTCCCCATGTCTGTGTGGGTTTTCTCCGGGTACTCCAGTTTCCTCTCACATCCCAAAAACATGTTGTTAGGTTAATTGGCTTCCCCCCAATAAAAAAAAATTGACCTTGCACTACAATAATGACATATGACTATATTAGGGACATTAGATTGTGATCCCCTTTGAGGGACAGTTAGTGTCATGACTATATAGACTTTGTACAGCGCTGTGTAATATGATGGCGCTATATAAATACAGTGTAATAATAATCATCGTTATCAGTTTACCATCTTATACAGAGTGATTCCAAACCACTCTAATTTTCTTTTCAGGGTCAGTAAGTGACTCTTTTTTTCTTTTAATAATAACATTTTTTTTTTGTATTGCTATTTTTTAGCTGCAGGAAGAGTATTACATTTTTCATATCAAAAATTTAAAAATAAAAAAATTTACGTTTGAAGACTGAAAGTGAATTTGATGTGCCATATCCAGAAATGTTCTTAGGCTCCCAATGCCCAAAAAATTGACAGAATGACAATTTAATCAACACTATGCCCCAATATGTGGTGCCTGGGTACCTATGTATTAAAAATTAAAAATTGACAGAATGCCCTAATATATGGTGCCTGGGTATTAAAGTTGTTCCGTGTTCACAACCAAAGCTCATTTGACCTTGCCAATATGCAAAGCAGAAAACTCATGTGAATTAAAGCTTCTGAAACCAACAAAACATAAAAAGCCTGCACGCTCCACTCTTACATAACTTTATTCAATGCTGTGACTGATCTGCGGGAATTTTTAAACTTGAATTTTACCCAAAACAAAATGTAAGTTTTCAAAACAAATATCTAGTACACTTAAGAATGCCCATTGACTTACATAAATTGACACCTCTTGGGGATTTTTTTTTGAAGAGCATAAATCCTTGAAAGTTAAGCACTATGACCTTGCTGGGGTTGATTTGAGGGCTTAGAAGCAAAGGCACCATTAGATATCATGACCCTGCACAACATATCTAATTTTATTACAAATCTCCCATCAGAATCCAATCAGCAATGAAGATATTTTACAAAATCTATGAAAGAGTATCAGGGAAAGATGTCATCTACAAAGCCAACTTACTGTCGTGCTAGAGGGAGTTCAGCAGTGCAGTACTTTGGAGTGGCATTCATATTGAATTGCAGCCCAACAATCACACAATAGGTCTAATTTAATAAAGCTCTCCAAGACTGGTAAGGACACTATCATGGGAGAATTTGGGTGATCGAGCAAACCTGGAATAAATTGAAAACATATGTCCACTAATAGCATATCATTTTTATGAAATCAATTCAAGGTTTGTTGCATCTCCCAAGTCAAGTTAAAAAAGTCTCAAACCAGATATTATATATCCAGGATCGGCATTAGAAATAGTTTGGTCCCATTCTGGGTAAACTTCTTGTTCCCCCCTTCCCCATGTTTGAAAGTACAACCGTTGGCTAGTTCTTTTGATGGCTTAAGTCTAGGTCTTTGATCCCAGCCTGGTACAGAGGTACCCCTTGTCTCCCAATGATAGCAGCCCTGATTACATCTGGTAAGTAGCAATATTTTACATTTCTTGTTTTTTGGAATCAAATAAATTTCAAAGTTGAGCTATTCCAGTACAGCCAAAGTATACAGCTCAGGAGGAGTACATACACAACATGTTGTTTTTGTGCTGTGTTAACACACATTGAGCCAATCTTTCTGTCTTTCACACCTGCGAAGGCATTTATGAGCAAAAACTATTAGCAATTAACCTCAACTTTACCCGCACCTTCCCCTATCAGCCTATACTATCTTTATTCTATAAATCTCCTCTTGGCATGGTGGAGGAGGTCATGCCTATTTAAAGTCAATAGCTGTGAATTTTATAGCATTTTCTACCTAATAAATTATCAGCTTTGCAAATTACAGATCTGTTTTCTGATACCCCGCCTGAAACATCTATATAATTTTTTTTACAAGAGGGGATAGATTATTGACTCTTACACCTCCACATGGGAAAACACTGCTAAAGGTAATATAGAACTCCATCTAAACTGACAAACAGCATATTAAAGATAAAATCCCAGTAGACATAAAAGACACATATTATCACAATTCTGTATTTGCTAATACATCATGCAAGTCCCTGAATTTGACCTGGTATCAGACTTTTGCAATTCCCATATCCATGAGCTAAAGTTTTATAATTGATTACAAAGTACATCAAGACAAGTAGATATGATAATATTTGCTTATTCCGGAGTTCAGCTTTGGTTTAATAGGGCATGGTCATGGTCGTGTTTGGCAATTTGACACCAAATTTTTGCGCATGGGTTTCTCCTTCTCCAAGGATGCTGTTTCTTGGTCGCCATCTATTTTTGCTTCTTGATTTAGCATCTTGTCCCCTACAGCCATTAGGTAGCCACTTTATAATGTAATTCCTGGCCATGCATGGAGTTACTTGATCTCTCCCCCTGAATGTTATCTTAACATCATACAAATGTTGCAAATGTGCCAGAACCTAAACTGCACAGCAATAAAAATTGCTTTCATACAAGTCAATAAAACATTTGCCCCATTTGGCAAATAAAGTTGGACTGCAAAAGTACTCAAAGAGTGTTAACAAAAAATGCCAAATACACAATATTTAACAAAGGGGTTTTGCAAACCAAGTGTCAGATTAGTTTTACATCTAATTGCGGTATGTTAAGTGGGAGTTCTTCACATAAGAAGGAAGTATTTTTCTTTTTACAATAGAAATATTCACCAATCTTTGTACCAGCATGGCCATGTTGACAAATTCACACACTACCTGTATGCTACCTGTACTAAGGTGTAAGTATTTGTGGGAATCTGTCAGGCACTGCTTAATTATAAGTTAGTACTTATCTTTATTGGATACTTACATTTGTCCAAAACAGCAAACTTTACAACAGTAAGATCACAGGACTCATGCCCATTGTATGTATTTGAATTTGACTTGAAGAATTTAGATTGAAGCAAAAAAGGCGCCAATTAGGTGTGTACAGTGCAAAGAACATGAAAATAGATACATTGCTAGGAATGTGGCTTCTTCAGCATCCTATCACAGGCTGAGAGTGAGTAATAGACCTGGGAAGGAAAGTGAAACTGTAGTGGAGAAAGATCAGGTGATAAGATCAAGGCCATTTCTACCTGTAAATGGTCTAGGCATAACCCTTATGGCACTGTGAAGCTAGTGAGTGCCCACTTTCTTTTGGAAAGGACATACTGTTCTGCTCTCAGTGCTCTCCATTGTCTCCTTTCTACCGTGATTCTCATTTTGGTTCTTCTCTGTTCTGGTCTTTGCTTTCCAATTGCTTCAGTGATGGTACTCTCACTGAAGAGTAAAAGAAGAGGAGCTTGGATCCAAAGCTACTCAACTGAGCTGACAATGGACATGGCACAGCATGGTTGGCAAGACAAGTCGAGGTGACCTCTATTCTTGTAAGAAGGTGCCAGAAAAGCAGTAGGACACCACTTGGGTGCCTCACTTAGGGCTCCAAAATGGCCAGAAACAGCTCTTCAAACAGGACAGAACTGTCTAAATCAGGGTTTCTTAATAGGGGTTCATTCAGAAGTTGCCAGATGGTCTTCTCAGGTCATTTTAACTTTTTGGCAATGTATAAAGATGACATTCTTCTCAATAAACAGCAATGTAAGAAACATTCTTCCTACTGAGCTCTGGATATAGTAATTATAGTAGGGGTTACCTGAACACCTGAAGAGTCTTTGAAGGGTTCCTCCATGAAAAATT
This sequence comes from Pyxicephalus adspersus, assembly GCF_032062135.1. Lineage (NCBI taxonomy): Eukaryota > Metazoa > Chordata > Amphibia > Anura > Pyxicephalidae > Pyxicephalus > Pyxicephalus adspersus. The sequence goes on along the minus strand of NC_092863.1, from coordinate 100,370,222 downwards.
GGTTGAGAAAATCTTAAAGATGGATGGGGAAAAATATGAATTCCTAATTGGTAAAGCAACTCCCTTATAAGTATTTTAACTGTGTGTTTTCCTGGATTCCAGCTTCAAGATATGTAAAAGGAAATTCATATTTTAGATTTCTATTCAATCCATGGGGGTGTAGAGTATTAATTATTTATTATGAAACATTACATCTTTGAACAATGTTTTTCTCTTGTCACAAAGGCTAACTCAAAAGAAACATCCTGTCCAATCTTTCATCTGAGTTATGAGGTTTATACAAAATTTCCTTCTTGGATTGTTGAAATAGTTCTCTGTGTAGATACAACAGACGAGCTTATTAGCATTTGGAGTATAAACTGTTTTATGTTTTAAAAAATGTGCCAGCTTGATCACATATTTATACTTGACAAATTGTGGATACAAAATGTAAAATGTAATTGTTTCCTGAAAGTACAATATGTACTTATATATCATGTTTATATCTTAAAAAACTCAAAATATTACCTTAGTAAGGACAACCTAAAATTTGACGTCAACCATCAAATATCAAATAAATCAGTGAAATTGTTTGTAATCACAAGACATATATTTTTAATACGCTGAGAATTGTGATTCCTAGATAATATTACAACAAAATAAAATTGTTTATTAAACAGAAAATGAATTCCCTGCAGGCACCACTGCTGACCCCATGGCCGCACCCTTTATTCTTGCAGCGTTAGAACATTATTAACTTGTCTAATAAGAAGAGAACAGCTCCCTTCTTGTGTTTTAAAAATGTGGCAGCTTGATCAGCAAATATAAAATTGTGGATAAAAAATGTAAAATGTAATTGTTTCCTGGAAGTATGTACTTTTAAACATGCTTGTATCTTTAAAAAAAACCTCAGAATAATAACTTAGAAAGGAAAACCTAAAATTTGTCATCAACCATCAATTACCAATTAAACCAATCAAATAGTTTGTAACCACATGACATATATGTCTCCCTCTTAAGTATCATAAAATATCCATCTAGTCCCCCTTTGTAGTGCTCGTTGGGGTTTCCACAGTTTTTTCCAGTCTCTATGATTGGTGGCCAATAAAAGGAGAAGGCTGTTTCAGTTCACAACTCAGTGTTCTACAGCTGTTTCAAAAAAAGGTAGAGCAGCGTTGCCTTGCTTATCTCCAAGTGTAAACTTTGTATTTCTCCCAATTATCAAAATCAGAACAGCACTTTCTTCTGTATTAACAATTAACTTCAGACTAAAACTTGCTTCATATCTCCCTCCACTGCAGCCCGAAACAGTTTTCATTAACCTTTGTTATCAGTTCCCGTATGCCACAGATGACAGCACAATATATCACAAACCTCTTTTCCTTTGTATTGAGTATGTGCTCGTGATGGCACATGGTTAGCACAGGAGATACAACCCTGTAATACCATGATTTACTGAACCGAATTGTGTCGGTGCACCGTACTGGCACGTTGTTAGCACAGGTAGTACAACCCTATAAATGCCATAACTTACTAGACTGCTTTGTGACTTCGCTTTAGGTTAATTTAGCAGGAGTCTGTGTGAAATAAACATCATGACAACAGAATAGTAAAGGATATTAAGGATAAGAGAGTTCTCAGGTCACAGCACTGCTTCATTTACACTGTATCTGGATATGAATACTGAACAGACTGCAATCGCACAGAAATGAAAGAAATGAGACTGGAGTTCGGCACAGGAGACGACTAACCACAAATGTGTGAAAAGAAAGGTAAGACTGTAGTTCAGCTTGAACTGCTGCAACCCTCTGGAATAGGGGAACAGGTAGGTCAGGAGATCCATTTGAAACCTATGAAGCAAAAGGAAATTCAATATAACTGTAACCACGAAGAATGTGCTGCAAATATGCTACTGGGGGTGAGGAGGTTGGAAGAAGAGTGAACCTAGGCTTTTACCTGGAATCTAAAGAATTTTAATGACAAGAAAAAAAGACACTCGGCATCAAAAGCCTGATATGACTGCAGTGACCCTCCACACGCTCTGCCAGAAAATATGACAATCATTTTATGAAAGGGTGTACTGCCTCTGGTGAAAACAACATTATGCAACTTCTAGAAAAAGTGACAGTCTGAAGTTTTTATTTTTTTTATCAAGTGCTGAGAGAATACAAATTCCTTGTTGCTAATCTGAATCCCCAGGGTAACCCCGCCTCTGGCCGACACAACAATGCATTGTTGGAGATTGTGAGAAAAACCGATCATGTGATCCATCACTACCGAACTTTATTTTTAAGGGGCATCTTGATGGGAAGGTGGAATTCTCTCCTGCTATGTAGAGCGTGAATAGGATTGAAATGAGAAACTGCCTGGCATCCTGCAATATTTGGAAGAACACTGTTATTGAAGCACTGCTGTTTTCAGTGTATCCTTGGCTTAACGCTGGAACTGGGCCAATGAGCTTATTAGGGCTGCAGTGACAACCGTTCTGTGCATTTAAAGATTTTTGGAAAGTTACTGGGATGTAATTTTCCGAATGGTAAATTACCAGGGCAAAGTGGAATTTACTTTAACCCCAAAGAGTCATTGGCATGCCAGTGTGCCCAAGTTAACCCTAAGTAAATACCCCGGGGTTATGAATATTGTGAATAATTTTTACAAAAATTACAATTTTCACTTTTTGAATTCCCCAAATCCCCCAAATCTTTATAACCCCCATATATTTATTTTTTGCTAAGAATATATCTTTATGTCCAGACCCAACAGGAACAACATGAAAGTGAATGAATTATACATTCCCCACTTCCCAGACACTTTTCATCAGAACAGGGATCCCCATTAGATGATACACCTTGGTGCCCCATGGTTTCGGGCAGTAGGAAAGTTGAGTATTCACTGGGTACCTTTTTTTTTTAACTTTTCAGTGACCCATAATTTGTAAATCTAACCTTTATACTCAACCCTAAACCAAGCCATAGACTTATTGTATAGCTAAAAACCTCATTCGCCAAACCAAAATCACTAAATTCATTTTTAATATTTTTCCATTTAATAAAAATTTTCATCCATTATTTTTTATGTTTGCAGTATTTATTATAATTAGAATGAAGCTGACATTAAAGTCTTTGTTGGGGTGCATCCTGTTTTGGGGTGACAAATATCCCCCAGTTATGTGTCTTGTATTGTGCATTCTTCCCTTACATCTAAATTATGGATACAAAAATACATGAGCTGATATTTAAATTATAGTAGAGGCTTTTTATACTAAGTGACCCATTAGATTCTCTTGTGGACATAAAGGGTGCTCTTTAGGAAGAAGGTCCACATTGCTTGTGCTATCACCTAGTGAAACTGCAAAGACATCATTTTTATTTTCCTGTTATTTTCCTGTACTTGCAGATAATGTACAGCACATATCCCTAAAAGGACCATTGGGCTTTAATATGTGATTTTTCCTTTTGGGTTTGCATACATACCTTGTGCCATTATAGTAGCCCTATGACCTCCAAGAGTCCCCCTCATCTCCGGCATATGATCTGGGTATTGCAGCCTCAACTTTATTGTTTACAACTTAAACCTGCCATAAGCTTCTGCAAAAAGGAACAGCAAGTGAACTGTGATTAGAAGGCTGAGAACTTTTTTGGCAAAGTACCAGATCCTCACTGTAGGAAGGACTGTTTCTCCAATTAACCAGAACTGAGGAATGGGCAGGTCAGAAGACTAGAAGACACAAATAAAAAGCCAGCAATGATTGTTCTGAAGCTTCAGAATTCAGGAGGGGTCCAAGGCACATGACAAAGCTACCCAACCAGGTAAGGCAAGCTCGAACCTTATCTTTAAACATTACCCTGTTTAATGTTTTGTTTTTGCTGTATTTTTACCTGCAGGAGGATGCCCAGGTTTTAAATAATAAAATGCTGCAATATTTTCATTTGCACATTATATTGCAATATAAACAGAGGTTTTATTTTCTTTTTATTGCTAGTTTTATCATCATTACTATGCATGTCAAATGGCACAGATCCATGCAAACCACCCTGCTGCATATGTTTGGAAGTGATAAGCAGGGCGCAATACTGGTTAGAATATATAAATATATATTAAGAGGTACAAATTTAAAAATAAGGATCATACTTTTCTTTCATTTAGAAATTTTGGAAAAATTAAAACTCAAATATTTTTTTTTACTAATTGAAACACAAGGCAAATTTCACCAAAATTTCCATTTTCGAATTTAAATTGATAGTAAAACATTGAACTCGATTTTGGTAAATTTTGCCCAATGTGAGTTAGGAAATTAGTAAAAATTAAGTTTGTGCCTCAATTTTGGAGAATTTTTCCTCCAATTCACCCAAAAAAGTCCCAAAATTTTGCTAAAGGTCAATTTAAATTGTTCAAATTTAGGTTTTTCCTTTGTTTTAAAGTACATAACAACCTAACTGGTGCATTTTTTTCTATTATCAATGAGACCCTCAGGGAGACACTGCATGTACATGAAGCAGTCCAATAGAAAATTTGATGCATTGATTCTTTAAGAAATAGTGCTGCAGTGTGGGTGGCCAAAGGGCTGGCAAGATGCCAACTGCTGGGAGCCTCACGGGATCACTTGATCATGCTGCAGGTCTGTCACTGCAGCCCCTGTCACCTGTCACTTAAATTCTTGTTAATTTTATTCATTTATTAATAACTTTTATTTGTTTTAAGTTTATTGGCATCTTTTTTTATTACTGTAGCAGCAGTAACAACCACATTTTGTGCCCTAGGTTTATACTCGAGTCAATATATTTTTCCTGGCTTTTTTAGGTAAAAATAGATATCTTGGTTTATAATAAAGCAAAGAATTTATATGACGGAGACTGAGAAGGATAGGACTTACTTTTACCAATCCAAGTTTCTAAGTTACCCAAAGAAAGGTAGTAATAGTAACATCTATTCCATGGACAATAAGACCAGTATATACGGTGAATGGGAAAAGGGACAAGCAAGCTTTTTTGTACAATTACCAGTGAAATGCATGAAATATAATTTACTAAGTTGAATGCAAACGTCTAATTTTAGTTCATATTACTTCAGTAAATATATCTCAATTATCTCAATAAAACAATAAAATTGAACGAAGAAAAGGAACAAGAACTGAACTTACATGGAACATATAAAGTAATTTCTTGTATCATACAAAATTGGCCCATCAACAGAAGAATCTGCAATTACACAAACTGATCTCAGTCCCGTTAGACTGATAAGAACAAAACAAATTATAAAGTAGTTGTGAAGTCAACAAAATTAACTAAGTCATAAAAGAGATAAAGCAGCAGTTGTATTGCAGTATTGCTGAGAATACTCTCTATTTGAAATTTGGACCTTGAGACAAGTGAGGGGCAGTAAAGGATAAAAAGAAGAATTGAGATAAAAGCGATGGGGATGGGAGTGAACCATCAGGGAGATCAAAAACATTGTTTGTGTGTTGTAAAAGATACATGTTGACCTGTTGTTTGTCATTATCCAATTAAATTTTGCTACAAGTAAAACCAGGGCAAAAACAGGGGATCTCTAGGAGCCTATTTACACTATATTACATTTTAATAAGCAAATCATACATTTTGATAATTTTATGACTTTGGTGGGTTATTGGGTAGCTCGTATTACTCCACCAAGAACAAACCGTGAAATGCATTCCACCTCACAGTGGTGTCAAGGGTGCATGGGGGAAGCCCAATATAGATCTGACCTTGCTCCAGTCCCAAACAGCCAACAAAAGCATCAAATAAGTGCAATGAGTTAGGGGACGTAACTTGGGTTCTATCCACATCAGGAACTCTAGAGTCATCTGGGTGCAGGAAAGGGCCTCCAATATCACTCACTAAGGTTGGACATCAGAGAAATTACTCTGAGCCAAGTGAGATTTTCAAGGTTCCTAGAGTTAGTTTGGCGGCTAGAGCAGATTGGGTGCTCCAAGGGCCCCATCAACCCTGGAAGTAAGGAAGACAGTCCTATGGATTTGCTGGATTCTGCTCCTACAGTTAAATACTGAAGGAGTTGGTGAAATTGAATAGGCAAAGTGCAGAAAAGATATAGGTGCCTTAGTCAGATGTTCATTTTGACAGCTGGGATTCTCCCAAACCATGGGAAGGGGGACCCAAACCATCTATCTAGGTCCTCAAAAATCAAATAAATCAAATGGAGCAGAGGAGGATAATTTGCAGCTTAAAGGAAGGTAAAAGAAAGGGTTAGTTGGGTTCTCAGAAATGGGATAGAGGTGTTGTTCTATGAGAGTATTAACCAGATTCAGTGGCAAGTTAATATTGAGCTTAAAGTATTCACTTGAGTTTATGTACAAGCCAGATATGGAAGCAAAATAGTGACACAGATTAGATAAAGTAGTTGTGGGACTTATACATCAGTAGATTATATGCAAAAAAGGGACCAAGGTCTAAAACTCATAATCCACATAAAGGGAAATCAGATACATCCAGGATAGGCTATGCCTTTTACATGTTAACTGATAAAAGGATAGCTGTTCTGGAGTCCCCCTTTAGGTGTGCCAAAATCATATCAGGTGACCTATGAGTTTGATCTGATTTGTTTATGTCTTGGAAAACCTACCTGATCTGTATGACATGAACATTTGAAGCCCATCTCCAACTTGTCTCATTTTGCACCCTACTTTTCCCCCCACTTTTTCTTTTCTCTTTTACCTACCTTTCTCCATCCCTGGGTAATATCTTTGAGTTATAAAACAGGTATAGAAACTATATCTTTTTATAAGGCCAGATCAGATTAGGCATAGTAGTGTTCTCCCCGGCCTCTTTTAGCAGGGCGAACCACCCAGCACCTAAAAACAGCCAGGTGGTTGCTGAAGAGTTGGGTCACAATACAGAGCCCCCACCCGCCTACAGCTTCCTCCCACCCAGCTTAAAAATATTTTGGGGAAAAAACTGAATGGATGGGATAAGTCTACACAGCTACGAATAGATGAGCCCTGCCATGTAGATGGGGCATAGAAAGACCAGCAAGTCAATTTGGGGATCGGTCTATTCAGATGTAAGCTTAGGGGATGGAAACAGCCTAAAGTATACCCACTGCTGCATTTGCTTTATTTTCCATAAATCATTATTTGATCTCACAAAGTGTTATCACAACCAGAAACAACTGCTTTATCTGAAACTTACAATTATCATCAGTCTGAAGAGTTATTTTAGGAAATGATCACTTGTGCAATAATCTTTGTCAATCAACTTTTACAGCTTTTATCACAACAGCCATAAAATAACACCAAACATGTTATAATAGCACTAGTAGAGGTAAAATAATATTGCCTGCAGAGAAGGTTAAGTAGGGGAATTAAACAGTTTTGTAAACTGAGCCTTTAGAGATGTGAGCTATGTGAAGCGTGATATGAAGAAAATACCAGCAAAGAGAAAAATAGCTTCTCAAATTAAGCGTATAATTACTTTCCACTGTTAAAGAGGACCTGACCGCTAAAAGCTAAAAGGCCAGCAGAAGAAAAAGACTAATCACTAGTTAGTATGATCTCTGTGCCGCTGAGCCTTTCCCTTGTGACTTGTCCTGCACTCCATGGAAATGGCTGTCTTGGTGCAGGTTTTGCTTCCTCGTATCAGAGCCTCCAGCAGGGAGAACATTGGGCAGCTTAGTAATGGCATCATTTCTCCATTGCAGTTGTAATGGCAATTATAGGCTGTGCTACTGTAGATCTCATATAAAAATACATTACAGAAGTGCTGAAGCTACCTCCCATGGCAGGAAGTTCTCTGCTATTTTGCAGATGGAATGTGCACAAAAGCTACAATTTTAGATGTTCCCTATAATATAGCAAATCTTTAGATTTTAGGGTTCTTGCCAACTTAAGGATGACCATGCATTTGCTGATTTTAGAGAGTGATCCAAATCTCGATTCCAGCAATGGGGTGAATTTGCCCCAATAATTTATCCTTCAAATAAACTGAAGAGTTTTTTGACTTCATAATCCACCAAATTTTGGTGTTGGATCAGACTTGTAGGTGGTGGATAGGAATACATGACTTCTAATCAGTACATAGAAAGTGGTTGAAATTGAATAAAAATGAATTAATTAATAAAAAAATGTATAGCGAGATTAAGAAAGAAGTGGGAAGCCTTGAACTTCTATAGCACACCATGCTAAATGGTACTGCCAAGTTATATACGAATTAAAGGGATGAGTTACTATTGGAATTTGGCAAAATGAATTATCACTCTGCATGCCTGAAACACAAGACAAGTCTCCTCTTTTAATGTAAAATATGTAAAAAAGGCCTGATTTAATAAAGATCTCCAAGGCTGGAAAGGATGAACTTTTATTAGTGAAGCTGGGTGATTATTATTATTATTATTATTATTATTATTAATATTATTAATATTATTATTAAACAGGATTTATATAGCTCCAACATATTACGCAGCGCTGTACATTAAATAGGGGTGATCTAACAAACCTGGAGAGCCTTGGAGAGCTTTCATAAATCAGGCCCAATGTTTCCATAGTAAAATGATGGTGAGAAATGATGTGCCACTGACCATAAACCAGGAGGGGTAGGAGGAGAAAGAGACATATGTAACATTCCTCAGGGACATGCTAGCACACTACAGACAGTCCGATGAACACTACAAAGTCCTACTATGAGAAAAGACTAACAGATACACCTAACTACAAGGTAAGGGGGACAGACAAGGGGTGAGACAGGGAAAAGGAGATAGATACATAGAATAAGATAAACATGTTAAGAAATAGAGAAAGATAGAGAGATGAGATGGGGGAATAAGAAAGGGAAGTACAAAATGATAAACAAGTTGAGAAAAAAGAGATAGTGTAAGATTGATTCATTGTCTCTTACAAAAAAAGTAGATAAATAGAAAAAGACATACATGGCAGGAGAAACAGAAATATATATAAAAGAAAAGATGGATCGATACATAATAGACAGAGAAATATACAGATAGATAGATGATTTTTTTTTGCTTTTGGTAAATTATATATATTAGGTACATGCAGTTCAATTTGAAGGACAATGTTTTAAGGAAAGGAATAACTTTTAAAATATTTGATTAATAGATGAATAGATTAGATAGATAGATAGAAAGAATACAAAAACACCTGGTGAAACATAAGAAAAAACAAGATAGAATAGAATGGAATAGAACAGAATAGATAGAAAGAAAGAAAGAAAGGGGTAAAAAGATAGATAGATAGATAGATAGATAGATAGATAGATAGATAGATTAGAGGGAGATGATAGAGTGAGATGATGTAGAGGGAGATGATGTAATAATATATTATATTTTGTATATGTTGCTATCTTGCACTTCTGCATTTTTATTGGGCTTCTCTCAGTTTATAGGATTGCTGGGTATTCTCCGTCTCAATGTATACCCCATTGCATATGTATAATATATGTAGAGTACATTTTTTTATACACTATTCCCATTCCCTTTTTGGAAAGTGGAAAAACCATAGATAGATAGATAGATAGATAGATAGATAGATAGATAGATAGATAGATAGAGGGAGATGATGTAATAACATTATATTTTGTATATAAGAAGAAAGAAAGAAAGAAAGAAAGAAAGAAAGAAAGAAAGAAAGAAAGAAAAAAGATAGATAGATAGATAGATAGATAGATAGATAGATAGATAGATAGATAGAT
>NC_092863.1:100331478-100360143 GCF_032062135.1 Pyxicephalus adspersus | reverse complement strand
ATAGAGGGAGATGATGTAATAATATATTATATTTTGTATATGTTGCTATCTTGCACTTCTGCATTTTTTATTGGGCTTCTCTCAGTTTATAGGATTGCCGGGTAAGTGCTAGTTAGCAGTGAATTATTTATAACAATACTCCAGAAGTCTCTGCGCAAGTCATCCGGAGTTTGGGATACAGGAAAGAACACCTGAAGTGCAGAAGTGTGAATGGCCTGTGAATGTGAGATATTATTTAACTATTACATAACTACTGTACCTTGTTACAGTGCAGACACAATTTGTAACTTTACACAATGCTGCTTTATATTATCGGTTGACACGGTATCCTTGCTGAAGAACAATCAATAAATTACAATACATAAACATGTGTGTGCCAGCCTGGTGTCAGGACATTGTGTGCTCCAAGTAAAAGGAATTATATGAAATGAGATTAGTTAAATCTGAAGCCAATTAATGCTTGCAGTATGTTGAGGTTACAGGAGGCAATGCAGCTTCCAGGGGGCATGCAATTCTTGTGACGTGACACAGAGGACATCAAACAGGTCCAACCACTTAGTGTGTATACCTAGCATGGGAAGGGGTGAGAGTTTTGACATATGCCCCCATATTATGTCCTCCAGCACTATAAGATGACAGCTGGACATGCAAGCAAAAATGTGTAAAATAAGGAAAATGTCACGTTTGACATTTCTATATATTTTGTTATTTTAGCTGTGTATTAGTGCATATTATGCAGTTGTTTCACTTCTTGAGTTTTACCTATCAGGACCAAAATCATCATCTTTAGCAGGTTCTAAAACAATTTAAATCTATCCTCTGGTGGAAAACAACAGACAGTAGATTCCACTATATCATTATTTTTTACCAAGAATGAAGCCAAGGTGGAGAAATCAGGTGAGGGAAAATAAGTACACCCCATGACACAAAAGTTTGCAGAACCAACCTTAGCAACAATAACCTAAAGTCATTGTTTTCTCTATAACTTTATCCATTTCTCACATTGGTCCTAATTTATTAAAGATCTCCAAGGCTGGAGAGGATATACTTTCATCAGTGAACCTGGATGATCCAGCAAACCTGAAATGGATCTTGTCCGGGATCGAAAATATTTGCTAACAAATAGCTAATGACCTTTAAGAAATCCATTCCAGGTTTGTATCTGTTGGCTCAATATAAAAAAGTGTTTATTATTATTATTTTTTTAATAACCCTATTGGGTAGGGCAAGAAGTCTTGTTAAATTCTAGCGATTTGGGAGACAAACTTTTGCTATACAAAGGCATTCAAAGAAAGATATTTCAATGGAGGACATACCAATGCCCAAAAATTTAAAATTTTGATACAAATGACACATATGGCAGCTATGGGCTGACCCATTAGGAAAGAGATTGGGTTATCTATTGTTTGGTGAACAAAAGCAAATACTATACACTGCATTGTAAGCTGTTCTTTCTTTCTGAGACTTTTTGGCAAACAAACTCAACACAAATCCATGCAAATTCCATTATTACTTTTAAATAGAAAAATTATATATATGTATATATATACAGTATGTGTGTATGTGAGTTTTAAAACATAAAAGCTTAACAAAAATCAAAGAGAAATTGTCCCATATATATTATTTTATGTTTCTTTTATTTTTCTTCTTTATTATGATGGTGCTTTATTACATTGTCTGGGTCATGTTGTGTAGACCTCACCATTTTATTTTTTACTTGTAAATTCCAGGCTGAGAATATCAGACTTTAAAAATGTTTAAAAGGCGTGAAGCGGATTTCTCAGCTCTGGCTCAGTTTCTTCCAGCTCTACTCTGAGAACAATAAATGTAAATAGCTGGTAGTAGAACATCATGTACGAAAAGAAAATCAATTAACAAGCTCCAAGAAGCTTTTTGGTGTCCGCCAAGCATCTATCATCTCCATTCTAGTGGTGTTGAATGCAAATTTGAATTCGGAAGCTTGCTGTAGCTTTACAACAACTTCTAGCTGGATTTTAGGGGCAATGAAAAAGCTTTGGGAAACTGCTCATTTAAGCTCTTCTATTCTAGTTAAAGTGGAACTAAATCTGCGATACTCATCTGTCCTCGTTCTGTCACAGGACGCCACCATCTTCATCATCCTTCTCTTCTTTGGCCATCTTGATTGGCCAGGCAAGGATGAAAAAACTCTCACAGGCGCACGGGAGTTCATTTATTCCCAGCACACGCAAGGTAAGCCAGGATTGCCAGGAATACCCAACATCTGCAACTCAGCAACATTGATTTTTAGATTTGGATAGAGCGGTGATGGATTATTACCCTTATCAGGTTTTCATTGGTTTCTGTGTTTTCCAATCAGGAGGTTCGCTCCCCTTACTTGTCTTGGTGGCCACTGTCATGGAAATAAAAGTGAGGAAGAATGAGAATATATCCTTAATTCTGAGTTGTCCCCAAAGCAATGAGGTCATTTGAACTTCTTATTATTTTGTGTTGAGTTCATAAAAACTGGTAATTTCTGAACCTATCTATAACTAGTCTTTGTTAGACAGTTTTAAGTGGAGACAAATCGAACATGAATTGGAGCTATTTTGACTTCATGGTCCTGATTTCACCAGTGAAGCTGGGTGATCCAATAAACCTGGGATGGATCTGGTCCAGGATTCAAAGCATTTGCTAGCAAAAAGCAAATCACATTGAAGAAATCCATTCCAGGCTTGATCACCTAGATTCCCTGGTGAAAGTGTATTCTCTCCAGCCTTGGGGAGCTTTAATAAATCAGACCCCATGTCAGAACTTGGAATATGAGCAATCTTAATACTGATCCAACATTACTATACCCATCAATGATAGGTGTAGTAGGCTGTAGGATGATGACAGCTGTCATTGTCCAGTTGCTGGATTGGCTGAGTCATGCTATACCTGTCATTGATAATTATATATGATATACATGCCATTGACAAGTATAGAGCAGCTCATTAAAGGAATACAAAATCCAATTCAGAATTTCCAAATCAGGTTGATCCATGTTACAATTTTTGTGTTCTAAATCAAAAGAGTTTTGGCTTTGGCACCCTGGAGAGTCAGACCGCTGTCATGAAATGTTGAGTCTGACCCTCCTCGACACAGGCGGTTCTTTCAAGGGATCCAATCAATGTGTCTAGAACGGCCATGCTTCTTTGAGTATTGATTGTTTACACTAACAATTCATTTTTCAGGATAAGCTTTCAAGGGTCTACCCTTTTTTTTAGGTCTAATCAGTACAGGTACAAGTTCTACACCTTACTTGTCTACTTTTTCTAGTTTTGGACCTAGAAGGGGTGATAGACCCCTCAAACCATGAGTTGCAAATAAAACACAGTATAGACCAGGATTTCTCATACAGGATTCCACAAACCATATGGTTCCTCAAGAGGGTGCTAGGGGTTCCTTGAGTAGTTTGTGACTCTCAGGTCAGTATACCAGATTCCAATGGTCTTTTTGGCTAAATGTAAGGGTGGAAGCATTCCCAATGGCTTTTAATGTAAGAGGCATTGCCCCCCAATGACCACCACACTAAAATACTGTGAGCTTTGGCTGTAGTAGTTAAGGAAGAGGTTCCCTAAGACCTGAAAGTTATTTCAAGGGTTCGCCATGGTAAAAAGTTCAAGAAACCTAATATAGACATAGACATGGACAATACTCTGTAAACTGGATGATACCATTTTTTATTATCTTTTACGCTATTGTAGTATTTTTTGTATGATCAAAGAAACAAATGAGTCTAGGAGGACAAAGATCATTGGAGTAGGCTGTCACCATCTGCCTTAAACAGGATTTCACTTTTATATTTCAAACAAAACACACCCGGTAAGGGTATAAAAAGTTTACATTCTCTAAGACACCATCGCCACTCTACAGGGGCATATAAAATGGTTAGACTTGGGTGAAGGTTTATGAGTAGGTGTTTATGGATTAAGGTAAAAGGGACTCATAAGAGAATACCATGCAGGCTGCCATTGCTAAACTATACTTTGAGAATGATAATTCATTGGCTGTCATTCGGAGGCTTTGAGATCAATGCTTTCTATGTCCTTGACTTTTAACGAGTGTAAGAATGCTTGTTGTGGGTCTATGATTCTAAGAGACCTAAAACAGAACTTATCTAATCTAACCTGAAGGCGATGGTGGATGTGGCCCCCGTTGGCTGGGCGGGGGGGAGTCTGGGGCCCTAGTGAAGCAGCACAGTTTTCACCTACCTATATCCGCCCCTACTTCCAGATCAATTTTGATTTTCCCTATTATCAGAATCTTGATTGGCTGTGGCAAAATGAACTACCATCTTGTGTTTATATAATGCTGACACATTACACATTTCTTTGCAATGTCCATAGCCCATTCATCAGAATGGCTCACAATTGACGGCCCCTAGTCATAAGAAAGCCAATTAACCTACAGTATGAGTATGTTCAGCGAGGAAACCCAAAAAACACACAGAGAACATACACACTCTATGCAGAGAGTGTCATGGTTGAGATTCGTAAGCGTGCCAGCCACTGAGCCAATATGCCACTTATATGCATGGTAGGAGCTCATTCCTGTCATTACTGCGCATGCACATTGTAAAGAAGATGTGAACATTGTCAGGTAAGCATCCCTAGCAGAGTATATATTTATGTATATATATATATATATATATATATATATATATAAATATTTATTTATGTGTGTGTTTCTTTTGGAAAAATTTCTATACACACACACATATAAATATATAAACCATTTCTATGTACTAGTTCTTCTTTAAATTTGCATGTTGATGTTTGTTTTTCTGTAGTGGACAATTATGTTCTTACCTGCTAAACATTCTCTTGTATATTTAGACTGCAGGGGTGCCGATTTTCAGTAACTCTCAGGAAAAATGTCCATCACTTGCCAAGTTTTACAATGCTGGAATGGCAATGTTCATTCTGATTCTAATCCTGTCCTGCAGCAAACGCCGGTTTTGGCTGAGTCAGGATAGCTGACTCCTAAACCATTTAGAATATGCATAGCTGCCTATTGTGTGAGATTATTCCATCAGTCACATATTTGTGTCCCTAGAAATGACATTTTTTTTTGCTTTTGATAAACTATATATATTAGATACATGCAGTTCTATTTGAAGCACAATGTTTTAAAGAAAGGAGTAACTTTTAAAATATTTGATTAATAGATGAATGGATAGATAGATAGATAGATAGATAGATAGATAGATAGATAGAATGATAATCGTAATCATATGGAGGTAACCATATTTACATCACAAATGGAAGACAACATTGACTTCTTTGGAGAAAATTCATGCCAGGCTCTAGGCTTTTTTGTCAATAATCCCTAAAACAGCGGTCGCCGACTGGTGGTCTGCGGATCACTGGTGGTTTGCGAGAAAATTTGGGGTCCCCGGCTCTGGTCAGTGCATCCCCGAGCAGAGTCAGGATAAGGACCCCGCTGGGGTGACGCACCGGCCAGGGCCACGGCCCATGTCCCCCGTACAGTTCCCAGGCTCAGGAAGGTGAGCAGGCTGTCCCTGCACACAACCCCCCCACTCTCCCATTGCAGGCTCAGATCTGCAATGGGAAAGTGGGTGGGGTTATGTCAAAATTATGTCAATTTGGGGGAGGTCCCCCTCCCTTGAGTGACACCAGGCTCCCTACGCATGTGCAGTCAGGAGCCGGTGATTTTAGTGGTCCTCCGACCTGAAAATGTTGGCGACCGATGCCCTAAAAGGTTGCATTACCTACCTTTAATCCTGTCCCTCGCAATACCTGTTCTTTGCGATAAGATCCTCATATTTTGAAAGTTTGAATGACACCCAGCAGGGCATCATAACCTCAGCTCTCGAGCACATTGAGCCTGATATTTTAAAGCTCTCCAAGACTGGAGAAGATAGACTATCATGTGTGAAGCTGGGTGATCCAGCAAATCTGAAATAGATTTCCTAAAATCATTTGCTAGTATTTGGCAAATGTTCTCAGGACATTCCAGGTTTGCTGGATCACCTAGCTTCAATAGTTTAGGAGAGCTTTAATAAATAAGGTATACTGTCTTGCACCCACTGTGTATCCATTAGTGCTGAATCCATCACATTGGTGGTGCTCTCTGCATTATTCTGCTACCTTCAGAACACTAAATACCTAGCGTGTAATTTTACTGTCCAGTAGAGAGTCATGAAAAAAAGCATAACGTATTGCTGATGAGGGTCTATGGTAAGGAAGGGGTCTAGAGTTGGACTACCAGAACCTACTAGGTGGAAGGGATGGCTCAACAAAATGAAAGGACTGATAGGAATATACGTTAGGTCCGACAATATGTAGATGTGTAGACTTATCAGCCGTTGGCATTAACACACTTAACCCAAACAAAGATAAAAACCCTCAGTGCGTAGTACCTATCTAACAGCCTATTACACCCAGCAAAAATCTACCCCAATATATACAAAGCATGCTACACATTACACCCCTATAAAACCAAAACCCATACACCCCTTTAAACTTGCAATATGGACTCCAATGTAATCAGTATCAGCATCCCCAACCATTCAAATCTTTACAAACCAATAGAAGAAGATGTCAGGGTCAGCTGCCGGTTATGCAGCATATGAAAGCACCCCGTAGTAGTAATGTTTATATTCTTAGAATAGCAATATAGCAAATGTATTCACATTTCTTGGTAATTCCTGTACCAAGCCCTGTAAAACACAGTTTAGTGAAAATGTTATATGATTGTTTTTTATATGCATTCAGTTTACTTTACAAAAAGTCAATGTTCCTCAGTTCCTCTCTATGTGTTAAGTATCATGTAGACGTTGGCTTGTAAAGTCAAAGCAAAGTCACGGTAACTGACCTCAACACACCGTTGTATTGATTCATCCATACATCTCCTTTAAGTGCTGCAATGTTTAGATTTCATAGATTGCTTTGTTTAAAGAACTGAAAACATTTACAAATGATATTGGACCTGTTCTAATAAAGCTATACAAGACTGGAGATAGAGAAAGAATATCATGGATGAACTTGGATGATCCAGCAAACTTGGTTCTGGTCTAGGACTGAAAAAATTTGCCAACTAATACCAAATGAAGGGTCACCAAATGGATTACCCAGATTCCCCCATGGTAGTCTATCTTCTCCAGTCTTGAAGATAATTAATAAATCAGGCGTTATAAACTGGGCTTGGTAACAAGAAAGCTTAGCCTGTCCACTTTCTGACTGCTTAAGGCTTTTAAAACTTTGAATTCCAAATACATTGAAAAACACAAGCATTTGTTGTTGCCTAATTTTCACATGTAAAGCTAAATGAGGAGGTCCAAGGAACTGACAAGTGTTCATTAAAACACTTTGGCCAAACCAGTCCAAAAAATTCTGGATTTGGATTCTCCTGAATCCAAACACCATTGAAGGGAATCGGTAAAGGTATCTGGTTGTTTGTTCTGGTCGGTTTAGGGAACCTACAGCAGCCAAAACCATCAAATGGGTATGGAAAGACCATCAGGTGTCTAGGTGTTAATTAAAAATTGGGAAAATTTGTACAGCTGTTGGGCCCATTTTGGGCAGTTCAGAGGGCAACCTGGGAAAGACATGAATCCTTCCTTTAGGCTATGTTTAAACTGGCAATGAGATGGCAGGGGGGTTATCACTTTCTTATGCCAGTGAGAGTCTACTAATATCTTCCACCCATTGCAGTCCTATAGAGAATAAAGGGGGTGGTAATGAGCGGTATAATTTTGCTCACTGACCTTGTTTTGTTAAGAAGCAGCTCCGCGGTGCAAATGACTAAGCATCCGCCAACAGGAGCCACGTGGGACCACTTGAGGGCTGAAACTAGCTTTATAGCTTTGTTGGCCCCCTTCATTTTTTGTTTTTTTTAGTCTGCAACAGCAAGCGACACAATGCAAAAATAAAAACCCCAATGACAGCAGAAAACAATGCTAGTGGGCTATGTAATATGCAGACCACCAGCTGCAGTGCTGCTTAATGCTTGTTGCAATATATAATCTAGTACAATGTGCTCAGTAACAGAAAAAAGCAATGAAAAGAATGATGAATATGATGGTGCTTTACAAAAAAACTCAACACCACACCGCCGACTGACACAGATCCAGCCTGAAAAGTGCAAAAAATGGGCTTCCCAGTCCCCAGTCTACCAGAAGAAATCCTCAGTTTTTGGCCCCTAAAACATCCAATGTCTAACAGTCAGCAGCAGTATTTTGATAGAATATTGATGTTTTTTAGCTCCTAAATATTCTGGTTGAACATAACATCAACCCAAATCTTTACATCAACATGCCAAATATGTTAAACTATATCATGTTTTTCCTTTAAAAATATTAGTTACTTTTCTTTCATATTCAGCGTTTCTTATCTTTCCCACCACACATAGCAGCACAGAGATAAGACAGTCATGGACTGTCCTCGCTGAACTCCAGAAATAAAATTCAACTAGACTGATGATAACGTCGCAGGAGGAGACCGCTAACTTCCAGACAAAACAATAGGACGTGAGTTTACTAAAAAACGACTCTGTTTTCTGTGTCATTGAATATAGGGTCGTCAACACAAAATTAACAACTTCCAGCCAATGGGTTGCAGGAAATATTTCTATTTTTTGATAGCCAAGGGGCACAAAATAAGAGCAGCTAGGAAAGGGGCAGCATGCTCTACTGGGGTAATTTTGTGGTGAAATTTTTGAAGTTTTGTTAGCCCAACCTGCCCGTGCAGCTTATACTTACATGATAGGACTGCTTATACTCTTATTGGGCACTGGTCAGTAAATAAACTTTGGAAAGAAAAAAAGAAGATGTAATCTATTGTCAATTCATTCTCCTTTCACAGGCATTTGATATTAAAAGTCTTGCACAATAATGACAATGTGAACAAAATGTACTGGTAC
This sequence comes from Pyxicephalus adspersus, assembly GCF_032062135.1. NCBI lineage: Eukaryota > Metazoa > Chordata > Amphibia > Anura > Pyxicephalidae > Pyxicephalus > Pyxicephalus adspersus. The sequence goes on along the minus strand of NC_092863.1, from coordinate 100,351,257 downwards.
AAAACAAAGGAGATTGGCAGAAAGTCCAAACCATGGAGAAAAATGGACTCTTTATTTTAAAGCAATGTATAAAGTGGATGTGTACACATTTAAAGATTAACCGGATGCAGAAACAGCACAACCTGTTTCAAATAAACATGATCTGACCTTTATGGCACAGATCTGGTGATACTATACAAATACAGAAATGTGTGTTCTAATCCTTCACATGACAGATGAGCACAGTATTCCATTTGCAATCATAGCACTTTGTGGCACTGGTAATGTTGTTTTATTAATATAGGCCCAATGCCACCATTTTCTAATTATGAGAGTTAGAAGATCAGGTTTTGCCCAGAGATGGGGCCCTAGGCACAATTACAGGCTTGATTGGCATTGATATGGATTATAATAGGCACAGAAGCGTCATTGTTTGGTATTGCCCAATACTGGCATTGATTGTCTTGTTAGGAAACCAATGGAGAAATGTATTCCCCCTTAAAAAATGACAGAATGCAATTGTTGTAACATTGTAAACCCAGTGGGCCTTATTGAAATCCCATTGGGGTTCATGGAAATATATTGGATCTTTGGCTTCAGCATTGGTTTGCCAAAAAAAATGTTTAGGCACAAAGACTGATGTATAAATATGGATACTTGTTTCATTCAAGTCTGTGCTGACCTCTGATCTCCTCCTTATCCTGGGGAATAAGTTTTCAGGTGGAAAAAACAATTCCTGAGGTTTGCATTGAACCAGAGGGTGCACTTTTTTCTGGTCCAGACATACGTGGTCACATTGGGCCTGATTTATTAAAGCTCTCCAAGACTGGAGAAGATTGTCATGGGAGAACCCGGGTGATGCAACAAACCTGGAATGGATCTGGTCCAAGACTGAAAACATTTACCAAATAATAGCAAGTAATTTTTAAAAAATAGATTCTTGGTTTTCTGGATCACCCAGGTTCTCCCATTATAGTCTATCCTTTCCAGTCTTAGAAAGCTTTTTTACATAAAGTCCATTATAGGATGATTTTCTACATTACTCAGCTGTAACTCCTTGGAAATCCATTGGGCCCTAGGCTTCAGCATTGGTTTGGTTTTGCGTTTTTTGGAACCCTACAGATGGTTGTGCATGAAAATCCCAATAGGAGTTGTGGTATATGTCATTTTCTTGCACACTTGGAGCCTAGCAATGGAGCCTAAAATGTATTTGTTCAATATAACAGGGCAGAGGGAGGGAGATTTAAAAGGTTTTTAAAAAAAAAATCACAGACATCCCAAATTTGCTTACTTTTCCATGGACTGTCTGTGAATTGATGTACAGTTGCCAACACTGCAATCGAAAGAGAGAAATATTACATTGGTCAACCCAAGACTGGTATTTCCATTTTTGTTGGGAGAGTTCAAGGACCAATATAGCCAAAATATTGAAGGCTGCTAACTCTATGGGTTAAATTGCTGATGATAGTATTGGGGATGATAGTCTTGATGATAGTGTTGGCCTTGGCTTTTATTTAGGTTTATCACCACATTTACCATTCAACAATTCAATGCTACCAGTGGGGGGTTACAACAATTAAACTTTATTCTTAGAAGAATGTACTTGGTGGAGTCGATACCTCATTCAGAACACATGAAGTGGGTGGGAAGCCTTCCATTGAAGACCTACTACTACTAGTCTACTAGTGATCATGGCGGCAACTCACCAGGAGCAGAACCCCTTGAAAGGGCAATTAAACAATTTACCTGTTTCTATGGCACCTCGCTATCTGACTGGCTGAACATTCTGAATCACCATAGCAACATGTGAGCTGGTTATTTTCCCTTGTGTCATTGGCCTAACATTCGCTCTTCTGGTCTTGTGTGGGGGCGGAACCAAGTCTAATAGTTGATGCTAATTGGCTACCTAGCCAGAGATAACCAATGAACACAGCACACAGATCTCCCCCCGAAATGACATCAGAGGAATGGTAGATGGTATGTTATACTTAAAAAAACTCAATTTAACATTATATCCCTATTTTTGTTTTTTTGTGCAACCTTCTGGTCTTAACTACTTCCTAATTTTGCTTTGGTTGCCACAGGTGACCCATGGTGGGCCCAGACTATGGCGGTAAAAAATAAATGGCCAATCCAAGTGTCCTTAGCTAAGGCAGATCTTTTTTAGCACTTGTGTTTTATTAATGGCTCTATTTATTGGAAGGGACTAAGCTACCGAGCAGCGAATTGTTGACGTGAAGGTTTTAGTGAGGGACTGGCATATCTCCAACATGCCATCAGCAGTAATCTACAAGCGTGAAGCCGGACAGCCAAAGTTAGGATAGGAATGCCCAGCGTGAGTACATCTAGTGACTCACCAGAAATAGGAGCTGCTTGTGTTACAAGGGAGGCCTGGTGGACTGCAGCACATGCTGTTTTGTAAGTGCACGCTGGATTATCCTACAAGCTTCATACATGTGAGATAGGATGGCTTTTCTGCAACTACTGATGGGGCCGTTGTGGATATATTAGGAGAGAACCCTAGCCAAAACTTTTAATTTTTTTTTGCATTTAAAGACAGCTGTGACCACATGAAGATTTATTTATAAAAGTCCAAGGTTAAAACCAAGCGTCCACCCTTTCTCTATCTTTAGATCATTGGATTCCTTCCGCTCTCCATGTTTGTGAAATGCGACTCTTTATTTATTCTAAGACGTTTTTTAGGTGTCCACCTCTTGTTCACCTACGCGGTTGCAGAAGAGTCCACCTCTTGTTCACCTACGCGGGTATGACGTATCCTTGGTTTCCTGTAGCCTCCTAGATACATAACATGAATATCTAAGGGGCGGCGGGTGTTCCAAAATAGGCCACTCTTTGCCGAAATCTCCAAGGTTTCCAAAGATTTTGACTAATGGTATGGCAACCAATAAAAAAATTAGTGGCGCTTCATTAGGGGCGGAAGACAAACTAGGATCCAAATGGTGGAATGAGGTGGTAAGAAAAATGTAGAATTTTGTAGAAGATATCTTCAGCCTGCATTGAAGGGTAAGTGAGACTTTTTTGTGAGTCATTTATAAAGGTTCTTTTATAAATTAGCAGGTATTGGTGGAAGTTCCTCTTAAGGTTGGGTTTTAAAGGTCAGCATTGTAGTGAGAAGACTTGTGGTTCAGGTTGGCCACTTTCACGGCTCACAAAATCCATATTATCTGCCTTGATTCACACCTTGGTGCATTGTGTTAGCACAAGCCTGCTCGTTATAGATGTTATGTAGTATGAGGACATTCATTGCATTAAGGATCTCTATTTCAACAATTGGCTAGCAACTATTTTTCTTTTCCAGAATTGTGCTCTGAAACAAGTGGTAGTGCAGTATTGTGATGCGTTGCAATGCCCAATGCATTGAGCTGCATTGCCTTGGGGAAGTCACGGCGAATGTTAACATGCATTGTGGTAATATACATGTAATAATATCCATTATTGCAACATGCAGCAGCAAAGAGGTGTAAATGAGTCCTATGTGTAGGGGATGTTAGATTAAGGACCCACTTGCACATATACATTGCAATAACACGAGGATTCCACAGCACATTTTTACAATTTGTGTACCGTAGGGCGTAGCGAAAAAAAGTTGTATAACCATGTGCTAGTAAAGGCAGGACGCATAATGGCTCCAATATGCAAACACTGACTTTCCGGTAGTCTGGATTAGAGGAACATCCTGTCTGCATCTCACAATAGGCTTGATTTATTAAAGCTCTTAAAGGCTGGAGAGGATACACTTTTATCAGTGAACCTGGGGGATCCAGCAAACCTGGATTTCTTAAAATTAATTTGCTATTTATTAGCAAATGTTTTTAATCCTGGACCAAATCCATTCCAGGTGTGCTGGATCACCCAGGTTCACTGATGAAAGTGTATGCTCTCCAGCTTTGGAGAGCTTTATTAAATCAGGCCCAGTGCAATAGTGCAATACAAGTGTTTGTGTGCCAGTTTGCAGGAAAGTCAATATTTGCATACTGCACACAATTGGCAAAAGCTGGCACCATGCAATGCATGTCATTACAATAAAGCTGTCTCTGTGACCCCCCCACCAATGCAGGACTGGGGACATCTTGTGGCAAAAGAAGAGATTTCTGTTGGGGAAAGCTAAGGATTAAGAGTAAAAGGTGAATTTATCATGATGTGCCTGCTGGGGGACAATAAAAAAGAATTCTTATAGTTTAGTTTTATTAATAACGTTTACACATATAGAGACCTTTTTAAAAAAAAAATAGATTAGTTAAAAAAACACACTTTTTTTCTTTATTTTTTCTTTATTTGGGTGCATTTATAAAGGGGGTTATATTATTTTTTAATTACGGTGGTGATCAATGATTGATTATTGTACCATTATTATACTAAATTGGCGATCAGAAGCTCCACTTCCATGAAGTTCTGATCTCCTCTTTTTTTAACCAACAACCACAATGTTCTTTAAAAGTGAGGAATATCCATTAGATTACATGATGGATCACCAATAATTGTATCAGTAATAATGACTGGCAGACATTTACCATTGCTGCATCTAATAGTGATACAGTGGCAATCAGGGTGTTGTATGAAACAAAGCACCACAATTGTAGCCTATTGTGTTCTCAATTTTTAGTTGCAACTGCTAAACAGCATTCATAAATTTGTAATTGGGATGATAAATCAGGTACTTATTGGCAAAAGTGAGAAAATATACTTTTTTTACAAACCTCAATAATTGAAGCTTATAATTGTAAGTAAGGATCTGTGTTTTTGACATTAGATAGATATGTTTGAGAGTTCAATCAGAATTCTTTGGTGCATTTGACCTGCAGTGAATTTCTTTATTTCCTGCATTTAACCTGCTTAAATTTGCTTTGCTTTGCTTTACACTTGGATGGAGGAAGAAGCAGTTTTGATCTGAGCAAAACCCACCAGACAATGGGCTAAGGGGAGAGACTCTTTTATACTTTATTTCTGCTGTACATAGCTCAATACAATGGCCCTGATTTATTAAAGCCCTCCAAGACTGGAGAAAGTAGACTATCATGGGTGAACCTGCATGATCAGTCCCAATGTTCTAGTTAAAAGAGAGACAGCCCAAAAGAAAACAGTTACTGCTATACTGTCTCTTTAGACCCCATATTGCCTTGGATTGTTGTAAATACACCCTATATTTAATGTTTACTTGTAAACAAAAAACTCGAAATTAAACGCTAACATAAAAACTCTAAATCTAAAATCAAAATCATTATCTAAATCTAAAATCAAAACGCAATACCCCTAGGAGCAGTTGGGAATAGGCACATACATGTAAGGAATGTGCACATCAGTTTTGCTTTGTAGAAATGGTAAGTATTTACCCAGCGTAAAGGCTTATCTAAGGTCTTTATAGTAACAGGTGCTGTAAACTTTAATATAGATTGTTAAAGGTAAATATGCACAGCAGCCATATAAAACTACAATATATTGTTAAATTCTTGGATTGCTACCACAAAACTTGAATGCGGAACAAAAAGTCAATATTAAAAGTGTCACCCAAGGCTCTAACAATGCAATTTTTACAAGAATATTTTCTTCCTGCTCCAGATCTTTGCTGTGGTAAACAGTTATTTGAATTAGTATTTATACAGGTCACCCGGTGTCCACCTGGATGGGATCCAAAGAGCCCTACTAAAAAATATGCCTTGGATGTGTGATGACACGCTTTGGACATTAGTTTGAGATGCTTCTATGATAATTCAGAATTCATTAACAAGTGCATTTGGCCGACAGTTGGCCTTCTGATTTTTTGCAATTCCATAAGCCTGGGTGGAAATCCTAGCAACATTTGCCATAAGGTGGCCATGAATGGTCCTAATATGATGCTCTCATATAGATTGGACCATGTTAAGGCAAACGTAGGGAACAATAATGTCTTCAGCTTTAAGAATTGTTGACATGTCCCAGTGATTTTGGCAAATATGCATTCAGCCACAGAACCCGGAACAGCTTAAGGTTATGTGGCTATTTTCTGGCCATCGGTCAGTTGGAGAATCAGAAAAGAAACTTCTTTCTATATTTATTTGTCTCATTCCATCAGGGGTTTAGAAGATCATACGATTAAAATCCCTTATTTGAGGATAGTGGGTGTAGCCTTGCAAAGTATTCTTATATGTCCCTGTTGCTATCAGTAGATGCAGAACCCTTAGTTTTTAGTATAGGTACAGCTTCATACTATAGGAGTATTTCATCATTAGTTTAGGGCATGCAAAACATGGATCTCCTAGTGTAGGGCTAGTGGGAGCAACAAGAATATATAACCCCAATGGTATGGTAAGTTGGGCTGAAAAGAACAAAATAACAATGAGCCACTGAAAAATATACCCATGTAAGGGAAAATGTTATTATAGTCATAATCAAGTAATCAACAATTCAAACTACTTATCTGTATCAGTCTAAAGTCCTCTTGGTTATTGGTGATTAGTGATGAGCACAACTGAAAGATTTAATATTTAACAGAAAGCGTTGGAGTTATTGGTACAATTATTGGGGTTTTAGTGTAGACCACCTGGTATAAAACATTATTCTAACACCCCACTACCACCAATACCACCATCACCACTTTCTCTAATCTGGTCCTCGGCGGGTACTTTTCATACTGAAAATGCAGCTTGGATCATTACTATAGGTAGGCTTTAGGATTCCACTCATGCATACATCTAACGTATAAGTGTCTGAATCCTTATTAACCAAATCATATACACATAGATATGGAGGCTTGCTTACCATTCCTATTGATATGTCTTCTGTTACCAGATTTGCCAACCAGGACAGGATACTAAACTAATAGCACCTAAATCCATCCAAACACGTAAGATTGTTGGGGTTAGTTTAAGTTGCTTTAGCAGGAACTGAACCAAAGCAAGACAATGGAGATGAAATAGGAAACTTTTATTTGTTTGGGAATAAGGTGACCTTCTATGTTGCAATTGGTAATTAATCTAGGTACAAGTGAATCCAAGCAATTCAAAACACCATCAGTGTTGCAGTTAATGTTTGGGCCAAACATTTGATATTGGATTTGGTGCTATCACATTATGTTGTTGGAGCCTGTTCACTGTATAAAGTGGGCAGCTGTCCACTCAATGATGATGGAACCAATGAAAACACTGCGTTGGGAGCCAATAACGTGAGCAGCATTCCCATTGGCTGGTGAACTGATATTGAACAATGGAACACACATGGTCATTTTTGCTGATGGACCATTGGGCATTAGGATCTGTTATAAACACTCAATCAACCTTCAAGTATGTTTGGTATTTTGTATTGGACTTTCTCTTAAATGCCTTTATCTAATGCATCTACCCCATATCCTATTATGTAGAAATCACTTACTAAATATGTTACACCAAGAATAACTTGAAATGAAATGAGTTTCCCTTTTAGATTATGCATAATGAGTGGTGATAACTGGTATGGAAACTATAGGAACATTAATCTTTCTCCCTAAAACAATTTGGGTCATTATTGGCCGTCATAAGCATAAATAATTTATTCTATAACATTAACATATTAATAATAAATAGATCAATATAAAAAAAAGCAAAAGGTTCATGTGGATGACATTGGTGTTGCACCCCAAGATTGTTTATAGAGATATGTGGATAGATATATGTATATATAATGTATGTGTATATGTTTATGTATGTATATATTGTAACAGCTGGCCAACAAAATACACGTGGTTGCATCCAGGATGATATTCATTTGTCCAAGGTACAGACTATATGCAGAATTGTTTTTGATATGATCAGGCAGTTTTCTTTCTGGCCTGATGGTGGTGCTCAAGTACAAGGCTGTAGGATAATGGGCTTCTTGGCCAGGAGGGGGAGCTGAAGAGGCTTGGGAGGATTGGGAGTAAGTTACCCCAGGTGAAACCCATCCTGGTAATTATGCTGTGCATATAAACTCCCAGTCTGCTCAGCTCTTGTCCTGTGAGCTAGGAGAAATGCAAACAAAAATTGTAAGTAAAAAAAAAAAAAAAAAAAAAAAAAAGTGTTTGGGAAAGGCTGTGCTGCTAGGGAGATAGTCCTGCACAGTGGTAGGGTGCCCAGGACTGTTAGTGAGGGAACTAAGTCAGTTAGTGGCCAAGTGGCTAGGTTTTATTTTATGCTTTTTTTGCATGTTTTTCTGTGTGAAAAGCCTTAGTTAATAAACCCGTACTGAGCTACTCATTTGCTGTGCCTGGTTCCTGTCTGCAATACCTCTCAAGTGAAGTCACACAGGCCCTGCTACCTTGCTAGTCCCAACATATTATATATATATATATATATGTAGTACCTGATATTTAGTTATACAGTTAGGCCCATAAATATTTGGACAGACAACTTTTTGCTAATTTTGGTTCTGTACATTACCACAATTCATTTTAAATGAAACAACTCTGATGCAGTTGAACTGCAGACTTTCAGCTTTAATTCAGTGGGTTGAACAAAAAGATTGCAAAAAAATGCAAAAGCCTCTTTTTTACACAATCACTTCATTTCAGGGGCTCAAAAGTATTTGGACAAATTAAAAAGCTGAAAATAAAATGTTAATTTCTAACCAGATTTCTTTTCACCATGGAAATGATTCTGCCATCATCCACCACTGTTGCCTTCCGTGGATGTCAGGTATTTGGCGTTGCTGAGTTCACCAGTGCTTTGTTTCTTTCTCATGATGTACCAAACTGTAGATTTTGTTACTCCTAATGTTTGTCACTTTTGTCACTACTAATATTGTAGCAATTTCTCGGATGGGTTTTTCTGTTTTTTTCAGTTTAAGGATGGCTTGTTTCACCTGCATGGAGAGCTCCTTTGACCGCAGCAAAATCTTCCACATACAAGTACCCAACACCCCTCAAATCAACTCCAGGCCTTTTATCTGCCTAATTGATAATGACATAATGAAGGAATTGCCCACATCGGCCCATGAAAGAGCCTTTGGGTCAGAGCAGAGCATTAAAAAGGAAACTCTGCATCTGGTGATATCTATGGGTTCAAGACTACAGGCTGTCAGTGCCAGCAAAGGATTTTTAACCATTAGAAATGAACATTTTATTTTCAGCTTTTTAATTTGTCCAATTACTTTTGAGCCCTTGAAATGAAATGATTGTGTTAAAGGATTTAGTTCCTCACATTTTTATGCAATCTTTTTGTTCAACCCACTGAATTAAAGCTGAAAGTCTGCAGTTCATCTGAGTTTAATTTAAATTTAATTGTGGTAATATACAGAACCAAAATAAGAAAAATGTTGTCTGTCCAAATATGTATGTACACTATAGGCCATATCCCAATAATTAGGTTTTAGATTAAGTATAATTAAGAAATGCGGGAAGGGATGTGTGGCAATGTTTGTGATCTGTTTCTCTTCTTCCAGCCATCTAGACCTCCTAGGGCAGGCATGACTAAAGTCTGGCCCGGGAGCCAATTGTGGCCCATGTTCAGATTTCTACAGCCTCTGTCATAAAACAAATATGCGACCCACCAGCACTGTTGACCACAGTAAAAAATACACGTGAACATAAAAGCTATTTTATATTTCAATACAGTTGATCAAATACCTTTCAATTATCGTCCTGCTACTCATAATCAGCAAGATGGGAGTCCCCATGTGTGCTCAGGGAATCCCCTATGTCAAAGTGGGTGTGCTGTGTGGGACCTGCATGCACCACGCCCACTCTGATTCCAAGAACGTACTCTGCACAGAGCCCACAGGGAATCCCTCATGTCACCCTGGTGGGTGTGTGCTGTGTGGGACCCGTGCAAACCACGCCCACACTAACCTTGTGTACGTGCTGAATGGTCGGCCCCCACACATTCACTTTAGTAAATCTGGCCCTCTTTGCAAAAAGTTTGGACACAAACAGACCATTAAACAAAGGCCAGGAAACAGATAAGTTCCCATAATAAAGATGATTATCATTAGGGCCTTTTAAAGGGGTAAATTAATCAAGGCCAGACAGAGATGGGTGGGGGTGATGGCCCATCTGAACCTTTTTAGTGACACCTAACATTAGAGGACTCCAGCTGGTTTCCTAATTCACACCTCGGATTTAATTTCCAGATTCCCATATCAAAGTATTTGGGAGGTCTATTAAATTCATGTTACCTTAACCAATCCCCAATGATACCTAATGGGAGTTATCTGTTAAAATGGGAGCTGAGGATGGAAGTCAGTTCTTCGGGAATCAGACTCCGGGGTACCCATCTACATCTTAGCAGGCAGCTATTCCTGAATGCATTCCTACATTGTCTTATGTGTCTATGTTGTTGTTTTGCTATTTTGTAATTGTTGTATTATGTAGTAACTGTATTAGATTACTACAGGGGATTACCTATTTACAGCCTTTTTCATTTACTGTGTATTTTGTTGATTGAAGTTCCTATACCTATATCAGCCAATATTGCTGTGCATTTCATGTTTCAACTTGTTCCTTAAACTGTTTAAATGACTAGCTATTTGTGCATGACACTTCATTTATTGAATACATATGTGCATTGATAGTGATATAATATCCATCTTTATGCAGACAATATTTATATTCAATATTGGTGACCAAATTAGTGAGTTCATTCAGATTCCATATTTGTATTTATGCAAAAATATGATTAGGTGAATAGAGGTTAAATTAACCATTCAGACAAGTTGACACCACAGTGATATTTTGCTTGATATTTTATGCTGCGTGGGTATTGGTAAGAGGCCATACATCATTGCATGCGTGAGTATTTGCGATGCTCCCCTATGTATGTATAGAAAAACCCAAAATAAGTTTATTGGACGTACTGCTAATAAACCTGTTTAAATTAGCTGGGGAGGATACACTTGGGATCATTAACTGAGATATATTATCAGTAGCAACTGTTAAAGTTGTTTAGTAGGAATAAGATGTTTAGGAATTCCTTACTGAAGTTATTTCTAAGCACTTTTAAGAGAAGCTGGACTATTGTGTGTGCTGTTTTCAGTGAAAGTTTAGTTGGTGTTGATTTTCTTTGTATACAGTAGACAGCAGTGCTGTTCTCCAAATATTTGGTGGATATTAATAGTTGAATTTGTTTGTCTTATATCAATACAATACTAAGATTTATTGGTATCTGGGATTGAGATTTTGTTGGCTTTTCTGTTTTAAAGGAATCCATAGTTGGTGCATCTTAGTATTTGGTCTTCACAGCAGTGGTGAAGTTTTTTGCTCTGGTTAGGTGGCAATAATTGGAAGCTTTAGCCTTTTGTTCCCTGTCAAGGTGAGTGGATATCTCCCTGCATTGCTCTTCTCAGTACTTATTACTGTGTGACTGAGACTTGTTGCTATGATCTGTGCATAGACTAAGGCTATGTACACACGTGCAATCATTGTTGTTGGAAAGGATCTTTCACAATGACTGCATGATGCATGAACAAGTGCTGTACATAGTCTATGAAGAGGGAAGGGGGAAAACAGAGCGGCACCCCGCTGCAATCTCTCCCCTTTACTTCCATTACGATCGTTTGTCCTCCATCGTCCATGGATCCGCTAGGATGGTCATTCGGACAATGGATGATGAGCACTCTGTACACACGCAAGATTCTCGGCTGATTATCGGAGAAGAGCCATTGCAAGTGTACCTAGCCTAACTAAAGTGACTCATTGTTTGATCAAGCTTTTGTTACTGTAGAAGGTGTCTGGACTAAATACATATAATTTAAGCTTGGTTCAAGTAGCCATTGCCTTTTAAGAATTTTTTTTTTTTGTCAGCAGTGATTAAGGCTGAATAGACAGGTGTAATTGTTGCTGGAAATGAACAATCCATGAAAGATCGTTCGACAATTGTTAGCAAAAAAGTGCACAACGCCGACGAACGAGGAATCTCGTTGGAATTGAATGGCCATTCTGGCACATCTGATTGGACAACGATCATTCCTAATCAATTGTGTGTGCGGTCATTCAGTGACTGTGGATTGTTCTGTGATACACTTTCTACTGTACATGTCACTTCCCACACTGTTTAAACGATTGTTCAATATAACATTCCTAGAGTGTGTACATTATTGGTGGATTATATTTGAACGATCGTATCGTTACAGCATATAAAGAATTGTGCACAATACAATCGTTCAAAATAATCGTGGATCATTTGTTTTCAAACGATAATTATTGCATGTGTGTACCTAGCCTTGGTTTTATTACTGTTTAGCCAGGAAAAATTTAGGCTTTAGCCTTTTGTTCCCTGTGTTTCTCCTCCTTTGTTCTATCAGGTCTTTGTTCTTCTAAAGGTGTGCATTCCAGTCAGTCTATTAATGGGGTAAAATTTGTGTTGGCAGTTTTAGCCTAGAGTGGCATAACTTTATCTGGCATGACTCTTTTGTTCTTGATTTCATATACATTTTGCTTTGGTTTAAAGTTTTAGTCATTGTACTTTAATATGCAGTATCAATTATCTAACCAGTTTTAATATACTAAAATTACAAATTCCAGGTACAGGCCTGTTGGAAATGACATCTTTATCCAGTTTGTCTCAGCTTATACTCCTAAGCATAAATTTTTGCCTCGGATGCTAAATGTAAGGAGTCTCCATGGGCATATGTGCCCTAATTATTTGATCACTGAACTAAGACTGGTAAAAAGAGTAAGCAACTAAAAAGCCTAGCTTTAGCAGGTATGTATGAAGCCTGCATGGCCATGAGTGCCAGAATTAATACATTAGATGACCTGGTACAAAATTCTGAAAAGAAAATAATATTATTGGAAACAGCCAAACAAGATTTAAATCACCAAGTAAATAACACTTCCACCTTAAATGAGATGATCAAATCTCCAGTATAGGTCTCCTCAAGGTGAATTAAATACAAACCGTTTTTAGCGAAATCTAGACATTTTGATCACCTTACTAGTGGCTATAAAGTTGCCCAAGAGCAAATCGCAGAAATGAAAAAAGGCAAACCCATTGACCATACAAAGTGCAAGCAGAGAGGCACAGCTGATACAAACTATATCCATCCTTAAAGGAAGGGCAGCCATTACTGCAGCCATTACTAACCAATTGGGCCAAGGTAAAAACACCGCACCAGCTTGTGAAGATGACATGTCCATGATCCGTGCCGATGCCATTGCCAAGAGTAACCAACAGATTGAAAGAGAAAGCAAAAGATTGCCTCTAGAGTAGGATCAGCTAATATAAGGTCCTTCTATATCTTCAGGTCAAGAGAAAGTGATTCAACCCCAACAGGCAAATAAACTTGGTGTGCCTTGTTTGTATAGTAGGACAATGGCCTCATCCAGTGTTTGCAGGGAAGCTCAGAACTCTAAAAAAACCATTACTTTGTGCTGTAAACACTCATCAAAGGCTCACGACATTCCAAGTCCCCAGCCTAAACCTGGATCAGTGGTAAAGAGATGTTTCAATGCCTTTTTCACCAGATAAGATGCTATGCTCGGGGACTATTTTGGACACAGATTTTGTTTGTTCCTTCATACTGAAAGAGGATAAACCAACGTTCATATATTTGGAGTGTACCCAAGTTTCTTGGAAAAACATTGCTCTATTGTACAAAATATAATTATACTAAATATAATGTTCTAAGCTTTTGTGTCTGAAAATGTGGCAGTGGGATACAACTGGCAGTGGGTGGCTCTAGTGGTAACCCAAATAGGATCTACCCCTCCTTTGTCTGCAGGTACCATAAACAATATCAGTGGCCTCCCCTTTCTTTCATAAATCTGTTTTGAAGGGTTCTTCCTATTTTATTTATTCTCCCAAATTATTTTTTTGCTACAGGAGTGTAATATTGTGGTAATGAAGCATTCTCTAAAGTTACTAATCCTCAAGGGACTATTCTGATTTGACCATTTTTTTTTGTTTGGTCAACAATCAGAATGGTCCAATGCCTGATTGTGATATCAATATAAAACTGATATGTTACTGGGATGCTTCATGATCACAGGAGGGCTTGTTCCCAATATTTGTATGACCACCAGTGGCATATACGGCACGTTTTATCCCAATGCTGTGTTTTCATACACAATCTTTTTTGTTCACATTTTCATACTTTGGAATAGGTCATTTTATTGTAAATCATTTTGTATTAGATTGTTAATGTACCCAACAAATTTCTATCGTTGTACTTTAAATAGGGAAGAGGTTTGAGAGTTACAGCAACTTGAGGTCTTGGTGAACTTTGACGTTGAGAACATGCAAAGAAGCAAACTTTTAGAGTTCCAACTTCAAAGCATCTCAGCAGTAATACCCAGTTTCAAGCCATTTGTTTACCTTGCCCACAGCTTTCTGAATGATGGCAACTCTGCTCACCATTTTGCTGCACAGGCTTCGATCACTTTGGTAAGGTACAGAGCTGGAAGTGTTCCCAGTGCTGCCCCTTACAACCACCCGTCAATGGGAATGCTACCCACTGTATAGATTAGCTTCAAATGGAGCGCATGGTAAGATTTGCTGCAATGTCTTTACATTTAAAAGGCCTTGGGGAACTTTTATCAAGCTTGTAGCAGATAGAACCAGGAAGCTTTTGCTAATTGCTAATTTAGTCCCTGAGGTTTGCTGGATCACCAAGATTCACATTAAATCAGGGCCATATAGTTTAGGAATGAGTTGGAACCAAAACTCTCGATGACCACCTAAACACTTTCCCAACTGATTTTCTTTACAGGCACATTGTAGGGCTTTTTTGGATATATTGTAAGACTTGTATTAATTTGGATTCCTTCTGTCTATTTGTAGAGTTACATAGAAGTAAAAACCATGGAGAGCCACATTCCTATCAATATGGAGGAGAAGGAATTGAAGAAGCAGGTGGAGAGTCCCAGTCACTGTTCCAGTGGCCTTGGGTTATTCTGCACCGCCATCCATTACATATCAGGAGAAATGAAAGAATTTGGAAACTGGCTGAAAGGTAAAATACAAATTGATAAATAGCATTAAGAAAAGGATAATGGTTACTATAGAAATATAGACTTTGCAACATAATTGGGCTATGCCTAGTGAGGGTAAAACAGGCAAAGTTCCTTACCCAGGAACAAAAATGTAAAATATTGTAGATTACAAATTGCATAGATTTGCAAATTCTATATTCTAGTATATAGCAGTCATTGACAGTGGCTGAAGGTATTGTGCAAAATAAATTTGATCTAATAAGGTTTACATCCTTACCAATATGTTATTCTGTTTCAAGATAAACCGATCATTTTCCAGTTCATTGATTGGGTGCTACGTGGAGCTTCGCAGGTCATGTTTGTCAACAATCCTCTGAGTGGATTAATAATTATCGCTGCACTCTTCCTCCAAAACCCATGGTGGGCAATCGCTGGGTGCCTGGCAACTGTGGTGTCCACTCTCAGCGCTCTCCTTCTCAGCCAAGACAGGTAATCTGCAAATTAATATTAAGGCACAAAGATTTATAAGAGAGAACAAACATTTAGAAAATGTGAAACTTAGGTCTTTAAAAAAGCCACAATCCCCCACAGTTGCATTTAGTAGATCCCAGTGCAGAATCTCATTTCTGTACAGAATTATAGGGCCCTGCTGCATTCAGCCCTGGGAATCCTCCTGTTTGCAATCCCCAGTGCACTAGAGGCTAATTAACTCTAGTGCCTGGGGAGCTTCCTAATGATTGCGGTTGTGGCCACAATTATTGAACAGTGTGCAATCCCCGACACTAGTGGGTAATTAACCTCTAGTGCCCTGGGGATCCCAGAGGATGGCAAGAGCTCCACCTTTCGGCGAATCAGAAGGCAGAAGCGTGTTACATTTTCAGTAAGCAAGAAAGGCCCGATACGCCACGAGATCTAACTTAATATTCTTGCTCGCTCATCTCTACAGAAGAGGTCGATATCTAAAAAGAAAAAAGTTGGCAAATTTTTTTGCCTTTCATTTCTGCTGATTTGCTTATTCAAGTATTTGTCCTATTAATGACATGTTTACACAGTCACATGCCCCAGCCTGCAATTTCGCTAGTTAATTTATGCTTAGCCTTGCTAAATAAAATTAACCTTTGTCTGACTCGATATACATTGCTGAATTCATATTCTTTTAATAAATGTTCTGCTTATGGTTATTTTACACTGCTTTATCATCTGCTCTCTAATTCTTTAATGGAAATTAAATATTCTGGTATCAGCAATAGCCATGAGCAAGCAAGTTTTTAACTCTATCTCGCACCAAATTCGGTCGTTCTCACTTACCGAAATTGTAAGCGAGAATGGCCGGTGTAAATTCGCCGATCAAGTTTGAATTAAAAAAATAATAAATTGGGGACAAGTCTCCCCATTCAAAACCTCTAGTGGGCTGATGATTGAAGAATGATTGCAGCTTTGAGAATCCACTGCGATCCCGGGGCACTAGAGGGTAATTAACCAGAGGCATTCTTGGTCATCCCCAATCAGCAAGAGCCCGACAGCCTCAGCAAACTACGGGCTGCTAGAACGAGAGCCAATTGTAGGGAAAGCATGTGTTGCTTCTACATGTATCTGAAAAACCTTTTTATGATGAAAACTAAAAGAAATCAGATTGGAATGCTGTTACTGTATTAAAACCAAGCTAACTGTAAAATAAAAAGCTACTCTGCAATTCTACATGATGCTGAGACTGTAATATTCATACAGTTCTATACATAATGTACCTAAGTATGCTATTCAAAGGTACTGTGAAATCCATTTCCTATAAGAAAAGACCTTCTTCCCATTGTAGAGCTTTTAAAAAGACTTTTTTGCATTAGTACAAAAAAGCAGCTTGGCTTTTAGCTCTCAAAAAATTGTTACAAATGGATGTAAGCGACTAGCGTGTAACGGCATATTAGGATACATAGCTTTTCCGGTTTTTTTTTTACAAAATTTGCAAACTTAACTCTGAGAGATAGATTCATCCAAACTCAGCAGCTCATGTCCATGGGGGGATTTATGGATCTGATTCCATTACAAATGAACATCTACACATTATGATGTGTACAAAGGGCCATAGATAAACATAAACTTACATTTATTGTGCTCATAAAGGACCCCAATTTCCCCAGGGACAGGCTTGTAGAGACTATCAGTCTGATTTAGGTTTTATGGATCACCCAGGTTCTCCAATGATAGTCTACCTTGGGACAGATTTGTTAGAGCTTTAACAAATCTGTCCCAATATGGGAAAGTCTACATACAGCAGAATTCTTCATGTATCTGTTCTACATCCAAATCACAATGCTTGCCTAAATGCATTTGATCTCTTATAATATATCCTTTAGCATGTTAGCAGGGGTTTTGATTTGAAACTCAAAGTTGAACACAGCAAATTCTTAAAGCAAGCATGTTGATTGCAGTATAATATATAAGAATTACCTTTTAAAATTTACTTGTACAAATTAAAAATGCCTTTTTGTAGCCATTCTAGGTATTAGCTGTGCACCTTATCCATTCAGATCTCTCATTTCTTATAATTTACCGGTAACAAAGGTTCCACAATTGCTCACCACCTTTTGCATGCCCTGCAGCTCCTCATGTAGATGCATGGTTTGCACTATGATGCAGGAATGCTACAGAATAGTCTGGCATGCATAGTTCTTCTTACTTCGGGTGTCACAGGGTCACATCTTTCTTTGGCTACTGGGTTTATATGTAATTTGTAGGAATTGAACTGTATACCGGAGATGAATCAGTCATCAAAACTCTTTTCCAATTTTACAGATCAGCAATAGCAGCCGGACTCCACGGATACAGCGCAATGTTAGTGGGGCTGCTTATGGCTGTGTTCTCGGCTAAAGGCGACTGGTATGGGTGGCTCCTTTTCCCCGTGGCTGTCATGTCAATGTTATGGTATGTCATGTATTCAAACACAGGATGCATCTAAAAGTCTGCGGTGCACTTGGTCTTTTAATGACATGTTGAATATCTTGTGTCTTGTCTTGCAGTCCGATCTTGTCCAGTGCCTTGGGTTCTGTTTTCAGTAAATGGGACCTGCCTGTTTTTACACTGCCGTTCAATATTGCCATTTGCCTGCACTTGGCTGCTACTGGTCCCTACAATGAATTCTTCCCAACTGTAAACTTTCAGCCTACGGGTCCTATCCCAAACATCTCCTGGTCTGATGTTGACATACAGCGGGTAGGTATGGTAAGAGTGCAGGTTTCCTTGTTCGTTAATAGCTATGCACTACGTGTGTGAAACTCGCTAGGTACAGACTTTACGTTAAGTTAGTGAAGCTGTGACCAGATTGTGGACATATTAATATTTTCTAAATAAGCCTCAACTGACCCATATAGTTGCAAGCACTGAGGAGCAATTCATTTTTAAATTTCACAACAAAAGCATATTAGCCTTTTCTCAGCTGCTCAGCTCCCCGTTACCCCCTAATAGAAGTAACCCAGAGGTTAGCTCCCTCTGCTCAGTTCCTCCCTATCAGTAGTATTTCAGAAGTAAGCTCCCTTGCTCGCGCTCCAAGCGGGGATCTCAGCAGCTCAGCTCCCTCTGCTTCCCTTTTCAAGCAGTGATTCAGAATCTCAGCTTTACGTCCTAACTATTTCAGAAGTAACTTGGCAGTTCAGCTCCCTCTGATCCCATTCTAGCAGTTCTTTAACAGCTAACAACCCCTTTTTAGTAGTCAGAAACTTAATTTTTAGTAAACTCAGCATCTTAACTCACCTGGCTCCCCCTGCTGGCAGTGATTTAGCAGTTCTGATCTCTTCTTCACTAGAGACCTGCCAGCCTACTAGCTTTCAAATCTGTAGACACAGAGGGTTTGAACTGGAAAGGGAGAGCTGAGGAAACTAAAGCTGCTCATAGACCTATTTTGAGTAAGTTCACCACTACTTTGAAGATGACTTGCTCTACAGTACCTGCAGATACAAAGGTTAATAAGAACTTATTCAGGATATGTTAACACCTGTCTATGCCTGAAGTTCAGGTTTAATATAAACCTGTAAATAGGCTAGACATAAATGGCACTCCTTCCTAAAGTTCTATTTCAATTCTCATCCAATGGCCATAATGCATATCTAAACTCTAAATCAAAAATGTTACATTTGCTGGATTTTCATCTGTTAATACATCAATGTTTTGTTATCTGTTCAATAAGTTAACAAAAAACTGAGAATACATTATTTTCTATCTCCGAGGACTATAGAGCCATGCCCCTCGATGTTATGCAGAATGGGAAGCAGTGGGGTTTGCTATTCTTTTCTTGATCCTGTTGTCCTCAACACAGTACAATGACAGATTGTCATACTAGGACTAGAAGTGTTTTATTGGCAGAACCCCCAGGTGAAAATAAAAAACAAAAATGGCCCCATTACATCTGGCTGGTAAGCTGCCATTTATTTTTTAGGTTTGGATGCACGTTTCTACTTTCTGAGTCATTGGACCTGATTTATTAAAGCTCTCCAAGACTTTCATCCATGAACCGGATGATATAGCAAACCTGGAATAGATCTGTGCCAAGATTGAAAACATTTGCTACCAAATAGCAAATGACTTAAGAAATCCATTCCATGTTTTCTGGATCACCCAGCTTCACTGATGAAAGTATAGCCTATCCAGCCTTGGAGAGGTTTAATAAATCAGGCCCATTGACTTGGGACAAGTAGACTGATCAGGAAGTCGGGAAGACCTTACTTTAGGGAGTATTGATGTCCTAGGCTCATCATGGCAGCCAACCAATTTAGTATTTTATATAAAAAAAAGTTTCTATGAAAGTATGTCTTTTGTTTATATATGTTGAAGAGTAGCCTTGAATAAATCAGACAGGCTTTACCTGCCTAACTGGCCACTGTGCTTTTAACGGTTACGGCTTATATTTTTTTTGTCTTTCAGCTGCTTAAAGCCATACC
>NC_092863.1:100307050-100331256 GCF_032062135.1 Pyxicephalus adspersus | reverse complement strand
ACAAGGTGCTATAGCACCCAAGGCAGAAAGACCAACGTGCACCCATCATTTGCTGTGAACAAGTTGCAGGTCTTGCCCTTCTTGCTCCCCTTTCCTTCTGAACCTAAGGCAGCAACCATTATTGCCTACTACATGGCCTGGTCCAGCTACAAGAGCCATGTATAATTTTATGTCACTCATGGTATCCTTTGTGTAGAAGTGCAGTAAATCACTGATTCTCGGTCTCCTTGTGTAGGGTGAATGGTCTTGTATCTGCCTCTGTGTAGCTTCTTGCAGGCAGTGTGCAGATTTGCTGGGTCCTTCTCCAAACTCTGCACTCTGTACTGTCGAAGTGCAAAATGTTTCCCAAATTGTATAACACTTGTTTTCAAGGGTCCAAGTTAGTTTTGGGAAATACATCTTTAGTATTAAAGCTAGGTAATAGTGTGAGGTTGTTGTGGTGTTCCAGTGGTATTTTGGGGCCACGTCTGGTACTGTGCTGCTTGCTCACTGTTCTCTTTGCTGGAGGCTCTGGAGCGAGGAAGCAAAGCCCTGCCTCTACCAAGATGGTGGCCTCGATACTGAGACACAATGCAGAACAAGGCAAATATAGATTAGTAATGGAGACAAGATTACCTGCAAGAAGACCACGGGCAATGCAAGTGAGAAGTCCTTTGTTCTCTGCGTGTGTTTTTTTTTTTTACCCCTCTTTAGCTTAAAGCAGCAGTTAAATGAAACGTGTCAATTCCCACTTTCCTAATAGATCTTGTCTCTTTAGGTTTAAGCGTTGCTGCACCATTTGATAAAATCTATTTTGGACTGTGGGGCTATAACTCTGTTCTTGGTTGTATCGCGGTGGGTGGAATGTTTTACGCACTCACCTGGCAGAGTCACCTGTTGGCCATTGCTTGTGGTAAGTATAAGGCTTATTTAAATTACACACTGGGACATTTATTACCAGATCCATGATATAACGATATCGTACATTTCAGTCATGCTAAGGTTCTACCTCTTGTTTTAGTCAATGGACACATAAATTAGATCTGCCCACCTACAAAAAAAGTAGAAAGGATCATTCCATCCATGAGTGGTATTTTAGTAATAGGTGGTATACAGAGTCTCTGATATTTTTATGTCTTGTTTACTCCAACAGTGAATGCTCTCTATAATGCTCTTTTCCATGATTCCTAACCTTGTTCCATCTGTGAGTTGCCATGGGGTTCCAATCCACCATTGAGTGTTCCTAATTTATTCTATAGCATTCCTCATAACAAAAATAAGAGCTCATTCACGCAACAACCCAGTGCGTTGTAATAAACCTCAATGCAAAAAATAAAGAACACCATGCCACACCTTCTGTGAGTTCTGTGCACCACACATTGGTGATTGGGCCATCAAATACAGCTCCACTGAACATGCAGATTTCTTCTTCCAACCCCTCTGTGAAAATGTTAGTTATTAATTTTTTTATATACTTACCTGGAGTAATTGTTTTATATATTTACCTGGAGTTCATATTAAGTTTATTTTGTTCTTGTATCCGATGTGAATGACCATTAAATTGATTTCTGCTTGTTTTTGCAGCCCTCACCTGTGCCTACCTAGGAGCTGCATTGGCTAATGTGTTGGCTGTGGTGAGTACTGTATATAAATCCCATATAATGGAGTCTAGTCATCAATATTAAATTAATGACTTCAATTTCAAAGCTTTTTTGATATGCAGGAGAAATACTAACCTAAACAAGACCTGTCACTGGGTCCATTCACTGCAAAGTAGCTGTGTGTGTGTAAAGCACAACCCCAACCACTAAAAAAAATCTCATCTGCTCCTTCTGTTGCCCCCACTAGAAAATAGCCAGGTATGGGAGAACATGAAATATGCTGCCATGATATAGTACTCAGGTCTAGGAAAAGCCAATCTCTTGTAACATGTCACATCATGGGTACAGAGATGTAAACGTTCCCTCAACGCCAGCCAAATCCGGTTATTTTGTTTGTGGCAAAGGAGAGGAGACTTATTCATATGCAATGGGCCTGATTTATTAAAGTTCTCAAAGACTGCAGAAGATAAACCATTATGAGTGTACCTCGGTGAATGAACAACCCTGGAATGCATTTCTTACACCATTTGCAAATTTGCACACCAGTTGGCAAATGCTTTCAATCCTGAACCAGATCCATTCCATGTTTGCTGGACCATCTAGGTTCCACCTTGATAGTCCATCTTCTCCAGTCTTGGAAAGTTTTATTAAATAAAGCCCTATCACTTTTGCACAAAGTGGTTTCCAACTGCTCCTATCCACTTGGTATGCAGTACGGTGCTGCACTTCTAGCAGTCACGATTCCAAAACTTGTCAATTGAAACTGCATAGTTGTAATGCAAGCGGGTGTGGACCCACTGTGCCACAGACTGGGTATGCTCCAGAGGGGAGTAACTAAGCCGCTACCAGGTCTTCACTAGAGCTTCTGATGGTGAGGATAGGCTTGGGCCCCAGGGTAGCTGCCAGGTGCCACTCCAGAGCAATCCCCGAGTCAGTGGCAGCTGACCACAGGAGTTGGGGTACTTGGTCCAAGCACCGAGGGGCTTGTGTGGCCAAGAAGGTATAGGAGAGGTAGTAATTAAACAAAGTCTGATCAAGATCTGAGGTCAAAGTCAGGCGGCAATCAGGCAGATGACCATACACAAAATCCGAGGTCAGGGTCACGTGGCAAACAGGCAAAGTCCAAGGGTTCGATAAGCAAGGTCCGGTACACAGGAAGGAGGGCAGACAGACGAAGCACCTTTGCACTTGGAGTTAGACAAGCTAAGAACATGAGATTGCTCAGGCAACTTCCTATAGTGGAAGTGCCTTTAAATACTAGCAGGGCTCCAGCCATTGGCTGTAGGAACAGAGGACGTGTATGTGTTGCCTCATGGATGAAGAGAGAGACACCGACGCCAGCTCAAACCAGTGCAAGTCTCCAGCAGGAAGAAAACTCTGGGATTGATGTACTGGGGTTACTCTACCTGAAAGATAGGAACCGTGCCTGCAATTAGGAGCAGCGGCGCCGGCACGACCCGCAGGGCTAACAATAGTCAATCAGCTGTGCCAAAGCTACCAAGGGGTTTGTTGGAGGAAAAACCAAGAGAGCATTCTAAGAGACTGTCCAACAACAAGCTGGGGGAGGAAACCAACTTTTACCGCACTAAAATTAGGTCGGTCACACTGCTTGGAACCATATACCCATCTTTCACTCCTTGAGTAAGGAGGAGCGGGTGAATCGCTCCATGTGGCAGAGCTGGTACTTGCTGATTGGCTCTGTGGTCAGTGGACACAAAACTTACACAGGGCTGCCTGATGGCTAAATAAGCATTGGGATAGCAAAGTCTAGGTGAAAATGTGCTTGCGGTTTCATTAGCAGTCCCCAAGGTCTGTTTATCATGAATGTATATTGAATAAGGCTGTAATAATATTGAACCTTCATTGGATCCACAATCTTTAAATTTATTACTCATTGCTCTCTTGCAGGTCGGGCTGCCATCTTGCACTTGGCCATTCTGCCTGGCGACACTCACGTTTGTGGTAATGACCACGAACAATCCCGCCATTTACAAACTGCCCTTATCCAAAGTCACCTACCCTGAGGCCAACAGGATCTACTATCTGGGCCTGAAGAAAGAAAAAAAAGAACAGTGTAACATCTAGGAACGGACCCTTCCAGCCATGCTTTATGTGGACTATTTGCATTTTTTCAGCTTATTGAGCTTTCTGTATGGACATTTTTTAAAGCTCATCATCTGCAAATGATCAGACTTCTAAGAACTTTTGTATCATTCTGCATGCACATCCACTAATGCATACATTGTACAGGGCCATCCTGAGCTGGGAAGCAGAAAGTTGTATCTGCACCATTGTCGCTGAACAGTTGGGAACTTACCTGAAAAATTCCAGCTTTATTAACCTGTTTGTACATTTTAATGTTGCGTTTATCTGTTGTGTTCTAGAAAATGCACATTAATTAGAGGCATAAATATGTTAATGTAACCTGTACTGCATTTTACACCAAAGTATAGGTCTTCCAACCATCTCTTAATACCCACTATACCCTTTATTTGTCCAAAATGCCTCTTCTGGGTTCCAGAACAATCTTATTTTCTGCAAGTAAAAAGATTTGTAGGTAGGTAGGAGATGGCAGGGTACAGCTGTTATGGTCAATGTCAAGAGTTAGAGGATATTAAAGATAAGCATTGAAATCACTCCAAAGCAAGGTTACCATTTGTCCCAACCCATGTGCAATACAAAAGGACCACTTGGTGTGCACATGCATGTATAAAAAAAAAAATATCTGTATGCAAGATTTAAATATTACCTGCATGAAGTGATTTACAGAATACAACATACCTTTGTGGTGATCAGCCTTGCCATTGCTCGGCATTACCTTTGGGCAGGAATGCACCTTATGCATTTAATTGGCTCAAGTTCTAAGCAGCCAATCAGCTGCTCTCAAATTGTAGGTGGGGGGAAAAAAGAGTTTTCATTGGTTGTATTTATTTGTTCAACCTGTTTATATCAAAACAGTAGCTAGCTTTCTTACGTGATCAGAATTCTTATTTAAATATTGCTAAACTGCTTAAGATCAGTTATGAATAATATAATTATTCCTTAATATAAATTGTGTTTTAAAAAAAAATTAAAGTGTGTTTTTTTTTTTCATGACCTGGGAATATTATTTTTTCTTACAGTGAATTGATTGATATAAAAAAGATCATGCCAAATGTTTTAAATTCAATAGCAATCAAGCCTTTGTAATCATAATTTAAAAAAAGGTTGCTCAGCATACTTCCCACAGTTATAATTTTCACACCTAATCTGGAGCACCCAGGTTGTTCAGGTGGTAGACGTAGGCTCTCCAAGACTGGAGAAGATACATTGGGAGAACTTTCTCCCAATTGGATTTCTTAAAAATCCTTTAATAGTTTGAACATGTTTTCAATCCTAGACTAGATCCATCCCAGGTTTGCTGGATCCACCAGCTTTTCCCATGATACACTTTCTTCTCTAATCTTCAAAAGCTTCAACAAATCAAGCCCACTGGTTCAATTTTATTTTCAAGAATATCACCTTTTGAATAAACCCCTAACATGTTAAAAAAAAAAAAATCAATGGTTTACCTTTACAAAGAAAACACAACAAACCACACTGCACAATTTGGTAAAACCATAATATTCAATATATAAACCATTAAAATAGGTAATAAAATAAATTGAAATTAATGTCCTCATAAAAAAATGGCTATGATTATCCTGAAATATTCATATATTATACCCAGATTTTTTTTCTGCATATGATCATATAGACTATTTTGGAATCCAGGGGGTTGGTTCATTCATCACTATTTCAGTTCAAAATTTCCATAAGTATTTACTTTTTCATGTTGAAAAATCTAATCTCCAGGCTATTGGTTTTATCAAAGTGATTTGTACAGACATTTTCATACCAGTCATTCTTTAATATAAATAGCTCTAATAAGCAACTGCAATTGGGATTTCAAGCATGTGAGGTATGAGCGGTTTGTGAGCAGTAACCACAAGGCTATAGCTACACATGAGATTTTTAGTAGGCCAATCATGCAATTATAATCAATAGAGATTAATCGCTAACAGTAGCAATTGATAGCTAAACAGATGGGACAGTTGGCTCCCTCTGGTGTTAACTAAACAAACAGCATGGGGTAGCTTGTAGTAGCAATCAATCGCACGTGATTGGAATATTGTGGGATAAATTGCTACCACATGCTATTTGTGTAGTTTGCACCATATGGAACCATTTGTTCAATCTGTTTAGTGATTACTTGCTTTGTCTAGCAATTGTAAGACATTTTAGTAGCACGATAGAGCTATTAATAATCTACCATTTGGTTCAAATTTAACTAGTGGTCACATTGAAGTCAACTTGCTCCGTAGTGTTAAAGATGTTTTGTGTTTTTTACAAGATTCTTCAACATCTGTTACCCACATATAATGTTTTAACATCTATCAGTGGAGATTTGGCTAAAATTTACATATACATATAACTGAAACAAATACCACCTACTAGACTCTATTGATTAGGTTGTGAATTAAATCAGGGCAACCTCAAACATTCACATCTTCAGTCATGATCTTGTACAATCCCCATTCGATGGTCATTGGTAGGCATGTGGATAGGCTTCACTGCTACCATGTGAATCTTTCAGGTTTGAGGTTCACAGTACCTGAAAATTTATGTGCTTACTAGCCAATGAGATTTTTTTTTTTAAACCATAATGCATTTCAGGACTTTCAAGTGATGGTCAGAAGGTTTAGAAATAAGGCCAATAAAGAGATTTTGCTTAAACCAACCACCTACTATAAACAGGAACAAGGTCCAGAGAAGCCATTGTTTCAGTGAACTGGCAGTTGCTATTGGAAAAGCAAAGGGAACGCTGACAACCTACGTGCAAGAACAATGTGAACCTAATCCACCCCACATTGGATGATGTATAGCTACCGAATTCCTCAATATCTATTGATAGTCATAAATTACAATCTTAGGAGATTAGCAGTTGCAATTGTCATCCCTGATTAAAACTGTCCTGCTTTTGGCCATTTTTACACTGCTGTATCTTCTGCAGTATTTTATTTATTTTAGTAAAACCCAGACCCTATCTTTTTCTCTATAATAATTTGAGCTTAGCCCAGATTTTAAAATTGTCCTGCTGTTGGTGAATTTTACAAAGCTGCGTCTCTTGTAGTAACACCAATAATTGTGCCTTTTTTTCTCCAAGTATAATGCCGCATCATCAGTTTTACCAGTGTGGTAAATAACCCAGCAATTATAACCATTAGCACAAACGCCATAATCCAATCACTATGGAATGTAACACTGCAGTTGAAGTCCAAAACAAGAAGGTGTGAAATTTGTTTAACCTTCTTGTTCTGTTGACATAATCTAATCCTTGATGTCATGAAGTCTGCATAACCCAACAGGGAGGTTCAACAAATTTCAGACTTCCTGGTCTTGGACCATCAACATCTGACCTGGATAAAAGAGAATCTGCAAAGACTTATTACCATGAGTGCTCAGTGCACATTCACAAGGTAGATATTAATATAATCTGGAAGTAAATATTAATTGAACGTCAATACCAATAGCACTCTCAATACAAAAAGCAGTGGTTAGCTAGGTTTTGGTCAGGTTCTGATTGACAAGCAAAAGGCTATGACATCAGCAGTGGCAATGCTGATAGGCACGCCACCTGCAACATTTGTATCACATTCTAAAGCAGTGTTTTTCATCCATTGTTCGGTGGAACCCTCAGATTCCCCTAGAGGTTGCTAAGGGTTCCTTAAGTCATTAAGCCTTTACAACTGACACCATTAATCATTTTAGCTATCTGTAAGGATGACACTGGCCAGCAATATTAGAGGCATTCTTTCCACTGGCCACCATGGTAATATAGCGTAATCTGTGGATATAGTAATTATAGGCGGGGTTTATTTTAGGGGTTACCCCATGGTAATAAGGTTGAAAAAGACTGCTCTAAAACAGAGGACGGGAAACTTTGGCCTTTAGGCCAGATACGGCCTAGCCAGTAATCTGATTCAACCTAACGCCCCCCTGGTCGATTGGCCTACTGCCGGACGGCAGTAGTCGGCAACCCGCGGCTTATGAGACTCCTTGTTATTCTTCTCTTCACTATTCACCAGGGTAAGGGGACATTCCCTCTTCTCCATATGCATTGCGGAGGATAGGGATTTCCCTTCAGGGGCGTTCCTGGTGGGAGGCAGAGCTATCAGTGCAGGACTCAATAGAGAGTCCGGCCTAGTGTGTCTTCCTGACCTCCTGAAATGGCCTAGTAGCCAAAAAATTTTGCTGACCCCTGCTCTAAATGAACATTACTCTAGTTCCTCTTCACCAAACTCATCAAACCATGTTCTTGGGAACCTTTCTGGAGATAGGGTACAGTCATGACGAGAAAGGTTTCCTCAAATTGTTACCACTAAGTTGGAAGCACACAATTTACTTAAATGTTTTTATATGGTATAGTATAAACCCTTCCGTACACCAGAAACTCTTGGTCTGAATATTTTGAAAAGGTATTAACATACTTTTGGCCATATGTGGCAGGTAGGTGAGATGTTCAGGTGGTCACTAATGTTTGAACATATACCACACTCTCTCTGCTTTCTCAGCAGTAGAGCTGAATTTAGAGGAAAATAGATAGCAAACTTTGGCTCTAGGAGTACACAACTCTTCAATCTCTTCCATAAAGTAATGCCTACCTTTTTCAAATTAAAACTATATCATAATAAAAGTTGTGAAATGTTCCCATTTTCCTCTATTCAATCACACGGTTTCACTTCAGCTGCTTGAAAGGGTCACCAGTAAGAAGCACTCAGTACTCTGTGTACATGGAGTAATATGATGAAGAAGGGGTCCTGTGCAAACATCCAAACTGAAAATGCTTAAGATGGAAAGGGAAAGCCCATAGCTTTATTAATTTGTATAACATTTCACAAATCATAACTGTAAACCAACCAGCAAGTTCCGTTTCAGCAAAAAGGTCTCTGGCAATCATCGGGAATTCATTGTGGATACACAGTGCTTGTAAACCAGACTAAAAGGGTCACGCATAGCACTTATTATTAAGGCAGACTGGTTTGCTTTTTCACTTACTACCCAGTTAGTTTATAATATATTGTGATGGATGAAATACACTTCTGGGATTAATGGTTTCCTGGCTGAGGATGCATCATGCACATTCTTTAACAAATCAACAAAAGAAGAATACATTTCTACTTCAATGCATAAACATAGAAATTAACATATGGTGGAATGTTGTTTATTTTGACAAATGATGAAAGGATAAGCCTTTTTGGATTGAGAAAGCAAATCTTCAAAAGGTCAGCACTGCGTTCGGTAACAAATGTAAATTGGATTGGAAAACATTTTGAGTAATATAATTTTTATCAATAAAAAGTA
Organism: Pyxicephalus adspersus; assembly: GCF_032062135.1. Taxonomy (NCBI): domain Eukaryota; kingdom Metazoa; phylum Chordata; class Amphibia; order Anura; family Pyxicephalidae; genus Pyxicephalus; species Pyxicephalus adspersus. The sequence goes on along the minus strand of NC_092863.1, from coordinate 100,322,293 downwards.
TTTGTATTGTAAAGAATTAGAGGGTATTGAAAGGGACAGTGATAGGTTCCAGTGTTCCTTGTAAAAAAAAAAAAAAAAAAAGGATATCCAAAATATCCAAATACAGAGATAAAAAGACTAAAAAGAAATAAGACAGATATGTAATATGTATATGTGGGGAAAGTATAATACAGAGAAAACAATATTTCTTTGGAAAGGTAGTGGCCATTCAATTGGACATGCACTTGGATTGCACAGAACAAAATAAATGATAGTTGCATTCTAAGACAAAATTCAAACGTTCTGTTTATCTCAAAACTATCAAATACATTCACTCACTCATCTTGAGGGCTTAATCAAAGGCGCCTCTAGGATTAAGCCCATGAGATAAGTGAAACGCGTTAGGATATTTTCATAGGTTTGAGATATATTGTGATAGACTCGTGATTTTTTACATATGTCAAACTTTTGAATGAACAGATTTTTTTAAATTGTAATCTTGGAGTGGGGCTATTACATATTTTGTTCTGTGGAATACTACAAGTAGAGTTGGACATGTGCTTCAGCCTACACCTGGAGCCAGACATCTAATCATCATCAAACAATCTGGGAAGCTGTCTCTTTATACTTTGGCTGAACTTGTCCTTGTAATGTTCAATACATCCAAAACACCTCTTCAGTTTTAATCTGTGTCAGGAACATACCCTAGTAATTATATATACAGATAGCACAGATACCTTATTCCGATCCATGGAATGTTACAAGGTAGATGTTAATTGTCCAAGATGGGAGATGTGCAGGTTGTGGAACTACCCTGTTCTAGTTTTTAAACCCATCCTTGGTGTTAGGAAGTCTGCATAGTTACTCATTCAATTCTCATGACTAAAGGTGTCAAATTGTCATTGGGTAGAGATGGTAAAATGGCATTAGATAATGATTGGTCACTACGCCCCCACCTTTATGTTGTCCCAAGTTTATGTAGATGGTTTCTTGTATTCTCCTTTTCTTGGACAACCTGTGGGGGTATTTTCCATAACAATCCTTAGAGCTGAAGAAATGGCTTGGACAAGCTGTAAACTAAACTACTAGACCTTCTTTACGAATTTTTTTATAACGCGTTTCACATGAATGTTTAATGAATATACTGTTACTTTCATTATTGTTGAAAATTTTAGTGAAAATACTTAAAAAAGCAGTTCTAGTGATACTTGTAGCATGAATCATGATCAGATCAGATATACTTCATGCTTTACATTCTCTTCATTACGTTCAGCTACAGCTTGGAATTCCCAATTGTGTAACAACATCATGTGAGGCCGTTTACGGTGAAGGCAAAATCACCAGTAAATTTCCATAATGTAAAGCTATTTCCTTCTCATACTGAATATATTTGTTTTAACAACAACCTGTAAGATTAGAAATGTGGGCCAGCCTGGGTATAGAAGCACCATATATAAAAAGTAAAGGAACAGAATATTTAGATTTTTGTTCATATTGATTGGATTCATAAATCTAGAAAATGCCTAAAGCAGGCATTGGCAAACTACACCCCGCGGGCCATATATGGCCCAATGGGGATGTTTCTCCAGCCTTTTGGGTGTTCCGTGGCTCCAGAACACGTCACAGAACACGTCCCCGGATCAGAGCATGCGATGGGAGAGTGGACGTGTCCCTGCACACAACCCGCCAACTCTCCCATTGCAGGTTCAGATCTGCGATGGGAGAGTGGGTGGGGTTATGCCATCATGATGTCACGTTCAGGGGCGTCATGATGGCATAATCCGTCCCACTCTACCATCGACCCGGCCCCTCTGGCACATTTTTTTTTAAATCGTGGCCCCTGACTGAAAAAGTTTGCCCATCCCTGTCCTAAAGTATATCTTAACCTAGGAATAAAAATATAATTTGTAAAATGTATATTTATGAATGAAATGAATAATATGATTTTTATTTCTCTTTACATCGTCATGTTTTGAATTTACACATTTGAAGTGTCCGAAGGTGTAGGCACCTTTCCAGTGTTCTCTACTGATCTCCTTGAATGGATCCTGGATCTGTATCTAATGCTCATGGTGGCTGCAATGATCAAAGGCTTCTTAATCCTAACACCAGGTTCTTTAACCCCAGGAGTCAATTGGTAAATTTGCTGATTGGTTCTTTAGCCTCAGCAATAATGAGTTATACCAAGAATGAATTATTTTGAAACCTCTCTCTTGAATGGATCTGCTTGAATGGATCACAGATCTACTGTATATCTTATGTTAATGGTGTCATCAATGATCCCAGGTTGCTTATCTTCTATAGTTATGCTCCAATCACCAGGTCCCCAAAATCTCCAAATTTGCCAATTGGTTGAATATCATTCAATGTGACCTTATAGACCTTTGTATAGTTCTTATTAGAAACCACTCTCTTGTATGGGTCTGCTTAAATGGATCCTGGACCTACAGTATATCCTTTGTTTTTTCTTTGTTTCTTTTATAGTTATGTTATCACCAAGTTCTTTAACCCCAGGAGTACCCAACATCTCTAATGTTTCCCATCGGTTTCTTATGCTGGACAATAGCAGCAATAGCAATAGACCTTTTAGAAGCCTCCCTCTTTCTTCGAAATTTGGTATAAATGTTTGAACTGCAGTAACATGAATCTACTTGATGGACCCAAGGGAGAATTGCATTCTGTTTGGTGTTTTCTAAATTTTTGAAAGCTGCTTCAATGCTAGCTGTTATTAAACTGTCACATCTGAAATGTGGTCTGATGGGCCCCAGGCACAGGATGTCCCATTGACATAGATCTAAAAAGAAGAAGATCTAAAGAATCTCAGAAAATGTACTCAATGGAATCTAGTGCTCCCGGTCAAGCTAATCATTCACAAACAAAACTGTATGGGGTTCATAGAGAGGCGAATATTTCATAAAATATCAGCTAAAGTTTTGCAGAGATTAATTTCCCATAAGACAACTGTAGGCACAATGTTTACTGCTGCTACAGGTATCCTAAACCCACTTCAGATGGGTTAGCTTTTAGGGTTATCAGTTCTGATCATCAATCAGCAGCCTGTGTGAATGTTACTATGCTGAATCCAAAACACAGACAGGGGAGTTCTCTACTCCTCTGTCATCATCCATACAGTCATCGCCAAGCCCAGCCCTTCAACATTTACCCTATTATTAACATAACATAATCTCCCCTTACAGCGATCCCACTGCTTACAGGAAGATACAACACCCCAAAAATGTAAAATAGGGTATATTTAAAACAACAAGTTTTGATTTGCCTATTTGAATTACATGTTGCATCGGGGGGTGGGTGCAAAAGGGAAAATGTTTTTTTATAAGGGGTTTTCTTTTCTTTCTGTGATCTTTGAATTTTTTTTGATGCTGCATAATCTGCCAGAATAAAATTTCCAAAGGGCTCAGGAGTACCAAGGAGGTTACTTCTGTTAGCTGGTCAATATATGAGCACCAATCATTTGCACTTTGGGTCCTCCACACGCCAACCAAAGTTTTATGATAAAGTCAAAAAAGTTATTTGAGGCTGGATTGCCTATTTGCTTAAAAAAAAAAGAAATAAGTATAAATATACCCCTTATGTAACTAACAATATCTAGAAAGAGAGCCATCTAATCTGGAAAAGGCCTTCTTTTTGATCAAGTAATATATTGCATGCCCACTTAATAAAATAAAAATTTGAGATTTTGTTCTATCGCATTCGGTCCAGGCCTTTGCTTCGAGATGAATCTTTCTATTGCTATTGATATTAACAAATAGAGCTTACCTAAATAATGGAAAGCAAGCAACATTGTTCTAAAACACCAATAACGCCAAATACCTCCAACCCCATTCTTCATGGAGACCTGAAGCCACCATGTCTTGCTTTCAGTTTCTGGATGAATATGGTGGGACCCAGTGGACCTGTCAGCATGACTACAACAGCAATAAAAATTTTATAATAATAATATATATTTATAATAAAATGTTTACAAAAATTTTTTTGGGATTTTTACAAAGGAGAATATGCAAATGTAGTCTTACAGATGCTTAAATGGAGTGGCAATGGTGTGCTCTGCAATTTCAATGAAAGTTTGCTCTCTAGCTGAGAACAAAGGAAATTTACATTTAAACAGGGACTGGAGAGACTACCCATGTGCCCTGCAATGGCATATCTGAGACCATGTGATGGAACTCTTGGCTCCTAAATTAGGTTACTTCCTAGCATCAAGTGCTTGAAATAAAGATATTACTAATTGTATTAACAATTGGACTCCCAACATTGAACTGCTGGTCTTTAAATGCAGGCACATGAAATTATTGTCGTTGGCAATGATCTTTTATGATCCTTTCAAATGACAAAAGGGGAAGGGGAGAATGACAGAACGGCACCCCACTGTGCTCTCACCTCGTCACTTTCAGTACCATCGTTCGTCGTTCATCGCTCGTGAATCCATCAGGACTGATCCATGAACGACCAGTGCCAGTTCTCCTCCGATATCAGCCCTGAGCCCTCTTCCTTAGGCTACATACACGCGTCAGATGATTCTCATCCGATAATTGCCTCAGGGCTGATATCGGAGTAGAATCATCTGACGTGTGTATGTAGTCTAAGGAAGAGACCATGGCATCATGGATCTGGGCAGAAACACTCTTGAGGACACACTGCTTTATATACTGAAAATTCCCTTTTCCCCAACTTCCAATACCATGCAATGCATACCAACAAATGCAAAGATACAGAAATAATTTGCCTATATTGGAGAAATGACAGCGTGAATTATACTAAATGTAGTTTGCAAAAAAAAAAACTTTATGATTAGTGGGAAGGACTTTTGATATGTACAGAATATTAAAAAATGTACGTAGTCTACAAGTCATACAAGTTTAAAGAAACACTTTACTAAAAAAAAAAAAAAAAAAGCCCTTGGCCATATACATACACAGACTTACCATATATTGGTATATTTCAATATTATTCAACTCCATTCATCATTAAAAAGTTTTTCATTATGAAGCAGAAGACTCCTACAAATGAATGATTTAATACCACCCTAATATAATGGCACCACCCAGGGGAGTCAAACGCAATGGCTATCTAAAGACTGACACAACTGCTAGGAACTTCAGGTCAGAGGTGCATGAACCCTATAAATCAGAGGACAGTGGGCCTAATTTATTAAAGCTTTCCAAGACTGGAGAAGATAGACTATCATGGGTGAACCTGATCCAGCAAACCCGGAATGAATCCAGGCATGCATTGAAAATAATTAGCAAATAATTTTAGGAAATCCATTTCAAATTTTCTGGATCATACAGCCAAAGATAAGTTAACTTCTTTTCCATACGCGTTTCGCAGATAACAACTTCTTTTCCATACGCATTTCGCAGATAACTGCTTCCTCAGGAGACATACAAAATAGTAGAAATACTGTAAATGAGTAAATAAATCAGATATGTGAAATGCCAAACAATATAAAAAAATAAATATTGTCAGATGTTACCTGAATTTTCTTCAATAGTATCTGAATATCCTTTATAGGACAGAAAACTTCCGTTTTCATTTAACTCATGAGATGCCCCAACTTTTTGATATAGTGATGGTTTTACAAGTGGTTTTAAATTGTTACAATGAAATGCTTCATATTTTTATTTAGGAGGACTTAAACAATGTAGTGTATAAAATAATAACAGCAATACCATATATGAATACTGCAAACACCCAGCCCCCAGAGTTCTCATATTTGCCTTCTCATATGTGGCACCGTTGCTAAAGCTAAACCAGCCCCTCCAGCACTGTGCTGGGTTCATACCCTTTAATTGCTCCAGCTGACATATTGATCTGGTCTTCTTGGTTTGGACCCTATGGTCACCATCTTTAGCCAGGTCTCACTCTAACACGTAAGTGCACAGAAGTAATTTCTTCTGTGCTGAGCTGCACATGTAAGATTCATTGTACAGAAATAGAGTACTGACAAGCTGGAAGAAAGATGTTTGGAAGAAGAGTCTGAACATTCTTATCTATCATAAAAAATGCCAGCCTGTCAGTGCCGTGCGTTAAGTAGACGTGACTCTCATGCAACATCATACCAATAACGAGCATCTGACAGGTGCATGTCAATTTCAAGAATTGATGAATGTTTCATCATCAGCAAGGAAAGTCACCATGTCTGACACAAAACAATGACATATCGACCATTATTTACAGTATTTTTCCACATACTACAGATAAGCTACCAGGAAAATTACAGTTATTTGGCCTTTGGAGTATTACAGGAGATCAATCACCAAATTCTTCTATCTAGCCAAACAAATCTTGCATAACATAGCTTGAGATGAAGAGCCAATTCTATACTCCCCTTTGGGCCCTTTTTTGCATGACTTCAATGTGCAGCAATTGCAAGGTCGGTCAGCTTTGCTAAGGGTTTTAGGGCACCCTTTAGCTCTAATTTGAGGATTGTAAATGCAGATCCAATTGAGGGTGCTGGGTATTACCTTGGTTGGAAGTAAAGTCATCTCCCCTCACTCATTCACCGATACCAACATCTTCACCAGGTAATTTTCCAATATCGTGATCTTTGGCCATCTTGATTGGCCTGGCTGAAACCATGTAACTCCCATACACCGGAGATTTATGATCCCAGCACCGAGCAATGCCAAGATCATACAGTGAGCTGTATATGCAAAGATTGTTGTACATTCTAAGGCTGATTGTTAACAGTCAGGTAGCTTTTGTTTATTGCAGACAACATCCTTCTTGCAATATGGAGCCCATCTCCATACAATATTTTGATTTTTAGGATTAGTTTAACGCACCTTTGCAAAAATGCATGAGCATGAACACAACACATTACTATGCATTACAGCAGCTCACCCTAAAGGCTAACTACTAACTTTTGGGAAAAGGGAAGATGGAGCTGAAAGTATGTAGGTATATTGCCCCTGTCATCTCCTCATTTTGTGTGCCATAAAGACAGCATTATACAAAAATTGATTGGGTAAACCATTAAGTGCTTTTTTGACAATCTTTGTATGAAATTCCTAAAAAAGCATAACTGGATAAAAGTGCACAATAACCCTTTAATAGTAAAATAATAAATGTTTATATATAGATGTATAATCCGCCCAGAAGGAGGCAGGGATATGAAGGGCAAAGGGACTTGGATCGAAAACAGGGACAGCTGGAAATATTCCCCAAAAGAAGAATTAAACTCTGGAAGCAGTGCCAACAAAGGCGGGAAAAGGGCAAAGCTTTACACTACCTGAAGGCTGATGTATAATGATTTGTACCTTGTCTTTGTGTGGAGGGGACCAGGTTTGTGGAGGCAGGACTTTTCTTTCTTATGTGAGAACCTCCAGCACAGAACACAGTGAGCAGAGCAGCAATGGCATCACTAAATCGCCAAGGACTAGCAGTCAAAAGCAAGCTCATAGATAGTGTACTACTATTTTTTGGAGGACTTTCTTAACGTAGTGCACTATAAGGCACGGATGGTTCACCAATGGCAAAATTACACATTTCTGTTACAACAACACACAGCAGCAAATTACATATGTGAATTAATTTTGCACCCCAAAGCACCAAGGCAGCACAACATAATTCACTTTCTTTTCTTTCCACTTTGTCCATGACTATGAAGCTTTCCTGACAATGAAACAAAAATCAATTAACAGCGTGGCCCTAAAGTTGCAGATAGCATTTAAGCCAGCATGCTATACCAAACCAAGCCCCTGGGCCACACCAATTTTTATGACTTGTCATTTACAAGGTGCTTGCCAGGGGTCAGAATCTCTTGCCAAGCAATTACAAAAGCATGAACAAGCCAAACGTCTTGTGTCTACAGGCTGCAGGATGAAAAAATAGACTAAAGCAGAAACAATCCCTTTCAACTTTTATTGCACAATAACAAAAGTCTCTCATAGGAAAACAAAACAGAATTCCCATATGAACTGTCATAAAACTCATGAGGGAAATAGTCAAGTGAGCTAAAAATCAACATTTCAGTGTAAAGGGTGGTGCCCAAACTCTCCTAACAAAGCAAGCTATTTCTGTTGGCTGTCTGTTTTCCATTATTTGCTGACTTGCTCCTGGAAAGGTCACTGGCATAGAGGAGCTGGCTCAATACCTGGAAAAAATGAAGTTCAAAACATTTATAGAGGATTTTGTGCTGGTGTGTCTAGACAGTTTGAAGTCAGAAAACTATTGCTTTGTATAAATTCCCTGCTTCTAGAATATTCAAATATTCAAATTGTTCAATTCAATTCAATTATTCAAATTATTAGATTTATCCAACCGTATTGGAGTTTCCTACAGGGTAGCCGGTAAGGTGGTTGAAAGGCAGCAACTGTTGGACTACCGGGGACCTTTGACTCCTTACACTTACATGTAAGCTTTCCAAAACTTTAAACTAAGTTTGACTTGTGTCCCTTTGTTAGTCTGCACTGACCCTCATCTTTGCAATCTTCTTAAAGATTTGAGCAGAGAAGAGTACTGTATCAGGAGTTTGACAGACATCTGAAACATTTAACCTCATATGTGTCTCCGTCACTCCTTTTCTTGGAGGAGCCAGACCATTCACAAATTGGAATTCCTGGGCAAAAATTAGCTAGTGGTGGAGAAGCTGAAGGACTACCTTTGGGACAAATTTAGGGTCAAGACTAACAACGACCTACTGATTTCTATCCTTACCACTGCCAAGCTTGATACAACTGGACGGGCTCTACCTTGAATTCTCCTTTAGCCAGGTGTACAAACTTAATTCCTCTTTAACGCATATCTACCTGAAATTTAGGTGTGGATGCCTTGTCTTGAAGGCTTTTAAACGCTCATAAAGAAGAATTGACTAGGCTGAGGGACCCAAGTCTTGTGTCATAGGAGTAGAGGGTGCCAAAATCATTGGAGTTAGTACAGCAGAATCCACTGAATGTGACTCAGGTAACAGGAAAAATTAAGAAGGACCAATCAGCGGACACACTTTGTTGACCGATTTTAAAACTTTGTAAACTCAAGGACCAGATTTTCTGCAGATTAACGCTCCAGAGAGGTCCTAGTTGGTTCACAGCGAATGAAAGAGAATACAGCATTGTGAGGAACTGATCTATAGGAAAGCTTGTTTGATGGCCTCCAGGAAAGATGGAAGCTATTCCTTCCAGAGAAACACTAAAATACTATAGTTTTAGCCTGGTCTGGTCTGGTCTGGTCTGGCTTTCTTTGTATGAAATCAGAAAATGAGAGTTACTGTATTTGGGTCTGCAGTGCAGTGTGGGGACTTAGGAGGGACCTCAAGACTATAATATGGCTCAAGCCATGTCTAGCACTTTTGAGCTACAAAGCAAAATACTTTCCCGAATAAAATATTGGGTCTATACCTTATGCACAGGGCATCTGGTGCTGACAAGAAATCTGGGCTTTTATGAAAAACACAAACACATCTCTGACACATAGAGTACTTACCCTACACCATGTCTGCCTTTCCTGTGTACCATATTCATCCAGAGGGAAAAACATGTCTATCAAACATGGTTAATAACCATCTCTTTCCCTGAGTGGTGCAATAAGGGTGCCTACATAAACTAAATTATTCCCTCTAAAAAGTTCATGTGACCAGGTCACATCCATATTTACTAGTGATGAAAGAAGAGGAAAAAGAAAGTAGATGACTTGTTAAAAGAGGTTGTGGAAGCCTGATCTCACATATATCACTCCATCTGAGGTTCAAATCCAAACCTGGCCCCTGAGGACTGCCACGTCAGAGATTATGCCGCAGAGTTTTGCTGGTCCGGTACATGAATGGAATCCACTTGAGCTTGTAAGGTAAAAATTTAAAATCCCAATAAGGACAATCTTTCCACCTCCTTTGAATTTTTAGAAGAATCTCCAATTTAAGGGCCACCTCAGTACCCAAATATAATAACCTATTGTAGGGTGTGAATTTCATCAATTTTTCTTCTATTAATGTGGATATAGATGGTTAGCTCCTTAGACCAAAGCAGCAACATAGTTGAAGTTTGTACAGTGATGCCTCCTAATACATCAGGATTAAAAAAAAACATTAGATCCTATAATTGTAAAATAATAAAACGTTTATTTTTGATCCTTGAATGGGGCCCACCTTTAGGAGAATTCAATATTGGAAAGCGCTATTAGTCTCAAAGATCGTTTTTCCTGTTTACACAAAATAACATTGGTGTGCTGAATTACAAAAGTGGAAAAAATTATTCCTGTAATAAATCGTCGTCTCCACTTTGCCATCTGTTTATGTTCAGCTTCATTTCAAGTAGCTTCCCCTCAAAGCCTTTGATAACAAATTTTGTCACCTTTCCAAATTAATAATCAGAATGGAGAGTTTGATATTTACTGCAGGAAAGTCAGACTGGGTTCCTGTAAGTTTTAATTAAAAGTGCAGGTCATGCCCGAACAATTCCAAGTCCAAAAGGTTACCAGTGTGAAATCCAAAATAAAACAATTGTGCCTGACTTAGAGATCCTGGGTTTGGTTTATGGGTTAGGTTAATGATAAAGCACAAATCCAGGCTCTGGTAATGAAATGTATAGCGGATGTAAGGATAGCTGTAATAATCAGCTTCACTCCAACACTGTGTTTTGCAAACACTCTGGTGCATCCTCTTCCTACAGTTGCTTTACTATCGAATAGTGTTTGGAGTATGTGATTACACTGGAACGGCCACAAAAAATTGCCCTCACACATTTCTATTTCCGCAACATTTTGTACAGTAGTATGGACAATCCATCACTGGAGGGAAAAGGAGAAGTTTCCTGCTCTTCATACAATCATCCTGCAAAAAGAAGGTATGTATCCAGTTATTAAAAGAAACCCGTTGAGGGGTGACAGAAGTGGGGTAGGAGCGTTAAGGCCCAACAGTTATTTAAGCAGAAAAAATAAATATAAGGCTGGTGGTTTACCCTACATTGGCTTTGTATTTTTCTCTATGCATTTCTGAAATTTACCCAGCTTTGCCATTCAGTAAAAGGGAAGACATGATTATATTCATCAGTTCAGTAACACTTACAGGTTCTGTCCCTCTCCACCTGTAACTGAACAGATAAAGAAGAAGCAGCCGAGAAATTCATTTCAATTACCATTCCTCCTTTAGGCATGCTCTTTGTTGCCACATAAGCTCTACACCACAACTTGCATCGGCCTGTGCTCATTCTCCCTCTCCCAGACTGAGCTTTTTTGTTACATTAAGCTGATGCCAGTCAAAATCGGATCCTTACAAGCTTTTCCTAAATTTAAACCTAATTTTGATTTCATTTACTTCACTCACTTTACTTATATATCCACCTGGAGTGGCAAGGCTTGGATTGATAAGACTCACTTTGTCCATTAATTTTACTCAAGAACCCAAAAATAGATAAGCTCCTTGAAGTCATGCAAACTATACATGCCATTCCACATTAACATAAGGGGGGACTCAAATCCTGTTCATGACACAACTACACCAGGGAATTGGTTAAGGCAGATATTGACCGTCCAAGAACATGTCCTACAGTCAAGATTGGATCGTATTAGAACTGGGTAGTTTCACAAACTTTCTTACTGCTAGGATATTTTGTAATCCTGCGTTGACGTGAGTCCAAAAGCAGCTAAACAAAAATGTTCACCAGGGTGCCTTTTGGCCCTCCTCTAAAGAGGAAGGGCCACTTGTCTCAGATACTATACTTGATGTAGCCAGAAGACAGAGAAGCCTTGACCCACATGTAGCTATAGATCTTGGGGTATGTTCTGGAAAATTCATTAGAACCTGAGAAAGCCACTTCAATGAGCAGATGAGCTGTGAAATGTCTTTGACATTAAAGAAAAAATGCAGTTGAAACTGATTAGCTATGTATTTAGGTTTAAAAAACCATATGAACTTGTAAGTGCAATTATAAATATTTCTGATTTATTAGCTATTGTGGCCGAGTGATTTAGTTTCCTGTTTATACAAATTCTCACTAGCTCCCCAAATAAAAAAACAGGGAAACATGGCTCTTTATATAACATTTGTGGACTTAGACTATTGTTCACATTGCTCTTTGTTTATGATCGTTTCAAGCTTTAACTTCACTTCAAAGCCTTTGATAACAACAATCGTCTTCTAGCCAAATTAATATAATAGGAACTGCACATTTCAGATTTATGACGGTGGGTTCCCATGAGTTTTAATATAAAGTGCAGTCACTTCCAACCAACTTCCAGTTTAAAAGGTCAGGGATATGAAAGAAAAAAATTATGTTTGAGTTCAAGTTCTGGAAGAAGGGGTAGGTTGAATCCACAATTAGAGGGTACACTGATGTGATACTGTGACACCAAGCTTCCTGGGCTGTGGAGCCACTCCTTATATTAGCAAGGTTTTATGTTGAAAAAAACAGAACTCAAGTAAAAGTAGTACAGCTATAAATGTCCTCTATAGGTCCCATGTTGATATTTCGAGCCTTCTAGTCACTTTGTTTGGCCTGGGGTACATGTACTCCGATTTGGTACCCTCTTCCAACCCATATGAAGAGGGGTTGAATGGTAAAGAAAGTGAGGCAATGGGTATAAGCCTAATTTCTTAAGCCTTTTCTTCCATCAGCTTTTAGGGGGGATTACTAGTGCCCAGAACTCTTCCGTCCCTGTAGTGCACATGTACCCCTTGACCAGGGCCCTATTGCTATCTGTACACCCCCCCAATACTCAGGCAGGGGTCCCATTAAGCAATAGAAGCCACTCAGTCCAAGTGCCAATGTGGCACAGAAATAAAGGAGGTCTCTCAATGACCAAAAAGCAAAAGATGTGCCAGCTAGGAAAAAGGGAAGACCATGTAATCTGTTATCCTGACTATATAGGTGTTACAGCTGGGGGGTATCATAGCTGGTCTGGAAATCTACTGGAGGAATAATATGGTCCGGACACTTCCTTACAGATACCTTTAAACCATGGTAATATTGTAACCTTTCCCACCTACTTCTATACCCACCCCTATCAACACAAGACACAGTATTGACGATGTTGCAAACCTTTGTGCATTCCAGATTTCAGGTTACATTATTCATTGCAAAAGTGTAGCAATACCCCCACAAGGGCTGCTGGTTTGTTTTGGATTTTCTACAATACCAATGGGAGCAAAATACGGTATTAAGTATTGTTAAGGATTCATAACAAAAGGGGTGCAAGCAGTTTGGACACAATCAAAGGATTCAGATGGACTTTTGTTCCTTTGTTCTCACCAATGAAGGGCTTACTTTCAAAGCACTGGGTGAATGGAGAACATCACTGCAAAAAATTATGGTACAACAATATAAAACATATAGAAATAAATTGGAGTAAGTAGATTCAATTATTAAGTAGCCTATGTGCTGGCTGCATGGTCTTATCTAGCCACTGGCCAATGGGATTATAAGTCACATGGTTCCTAGTGGTGGTTCTATAAGGTTTAGAATGGAGCGTGTAAACCTTCCAAGAAGGTATTTGTAATCCAAAATAGCAGACTAGCTTTGCAAAAGAGAAACGGGATAAAATAATTGTGAAAGTTAAATCCAAGACAAGAAGGCAGCCAAAGAGCATTCACCACTATGCAGTATGATCCATGACTTTCAGGATGCAGTCTCAGCTGGCCTAGGCCAATATGAGGTGAATGTGAAGGAGACCACAATCACTTTTCATGGAAGCCAGGTAAAGGTTGGGCCTTTAATTCTTTGGTCTGGACTCTCTCGAGGATTATGAAGTTGGTGGTCCTATGCCTGGTTGGTAGCACCTTTGTACCAAGCAGGCCACTGTGCCATTCGTCTGAAGTAGGATGAAGCAGAGTCATAAGCAAGACATCCCGCTGTGCACCCTGCTCTGTCTGGTGGTACCTTAACGGCCTTTATCTGGGATTCCTGATACTATTCCTCCCTTCCCACCAATCCATTATTACCTGGCTGAGATCCAACCTCTGTGCTAGAGGTGGCTCCAGTGGCCCGAGATACGGCCAAACACAATCTTCCGCAGGTGACTCCAGTTGCTTTTGCCAGCTACTTATGTCTGGAAATATGTAAAATACAGGAGCAGCAAACCCTGCCAGAGAAAGTACAAATTAGAAAATACTACATTGAGCTACAGCATGGGATGACATGATATGGACACAGCTTTTTCTGTATAAGTCTTGTGGATTCTATTTAATCTCAGTATCCATGTAAACTCCTGAACTCTGAACAGAAAAGCCAATGTGTACAGAACATGATGACCTTTCAAGGAATTAAACAGGTGACATTTCCAGAATATATCATCACCAGCCAATGTCTGCCTATTTAGTGGTTGGTAGAATTATAGTAAAATGTATGTGTCCAAAATGCAGGGTCTTCCTTAGGCAGCCCTTTAATGGCCAATAGAAGTTCCATCCTTTTGCCAGGTCTTTGCCCCTCTCCCCAATCACAAATGGCTTTTACATTCCATTCAACCCCTAAACCCATAAAAAATGACCTTGTCCCTGGCATCTGACAGTGATGGTGATGTCTCTCAGGCCCACACAAAGCAGGAGTTTTTATTATTTACAAATGGCTATTTAAAGCCATGCTATTAAAGATCTACTTTGAAGACGAGATATTAAAAAGACTTCTATGCAGTCTGGTTTCCTAAAAAAGTAATCAAATGTATTTTGAATTCAAATATAGTAATATCTAAATACCCTATGACTTAATATGGCCTGCTTATAAGCCCTTTTACAGCTTATTGAAGTAAGGGGGGCAGCACTATTAGCCAATCAGGCCCTGCTGCATGTACATGTGGTGCAATGAAATATGCTGACAGTAGAACAGAGCATATTGAACGCAGAATTAAGCAACAACTACTCCTTTACTGTCCAGCCACAGACTAATTTGGCTAAAAGTTGGGAGGTGACATAACTTTGCTTTGTACCTGAATTCGACAGAAGTCAGGTCACCAGCCTTGATGTACCATTTGGTGGTGTTAGATAAATGCCCTCCCTATATGAACTGCATGTCTGCATTTAGCAGCTTTCCTGGAGTTTCATTTAGATATTTGGGAGAAAGTATGGAAAAACAAAAATAGGTATCCTGTACAATATGGGTCCCAACCACCAGTTCATGGGCCGGTACCAGGCTATGGGCTTCCTTGAATCAGTCTGCAGCCAATGTGGTCGGCTGTAGCAGTCGTCACTGTACCACGATCTGTAAGCCGGATTGAGTGATTGGCTGAACAAATTGGCAGGAAGGAGGACACTGATTCTTTATGTTACAGAAAAGACTTCTAAAGCCAACAAGGACAGCTGTAGAATGCCCCCTGGGACTA
>NC_092863.1:100299323-100306036 GCF_032062135.1 Pyxicephalus adspersus | reverse complement strand
GACTATAATTAAGGAATAGAAATAAAGAGAGAAAGCAGGGTCTTTCTAGGCACAAAATAGTATATTATATTGGTGAGTACAATAAACAATAACCAATATATAAACAAAAAACATAACAGTTTCAAGAAAATCGATCACAGTCCTTTCTTGTGATAATATTACAGTGGCCCCAAGCGGCGTTCTGTACATTCTGAAAAACTCAACTCTCAACCAAAAAGAGGTTTGTTGGTGTGTTTTTCAATTTGGCCCAAAAGGGTCTCTAGACATCAGACATCTAACCAATCAAGTACATTTCTTGGCATACACAATATTCCAATCTCCAATCATATTGTTTGTGTTGATGGCTGTACCCGACGCTTTTCGCCCTAATAGGCTTCCTCAGGGGTATCTATTTATCAACAGATCTTTGGCACTTAATTTGGTATGGTCTTGTAGAACATATAGCAAAGTATTAATTGAGGTGATAATCATGCCCCCAGTAATAGGGGCAGTAATTACAATTTCTCCAGTCAAAATCCCATTAAAGGTATTGATGGAAAATAAATCTGTATGAGAGAGCTTGGGATAAACAATGTGATGTCTCCTGGTTCCTGTGGATGTGTGCATAGGAGCAGATATTGACTATTAATGTAAGAATTCCCTTCTCCTAACATCAACCTGTTCTTGGGGCAAATTCTCCCACTGTCCATAAATGTAAAATATAAGCTTGTAAAGTCAGTGAATAAAGTTTTCAAAACTACCCAAAGAATTTTCTCCACATAACAACTTTGAAAAAATTGCCTACCCATCGTATTGACAACCAATGTAGCAGAGGCGTTCTCTACTTACCACCAACTTAAAGGGGCACTTCTCCACTGGCCTCCAAAGTGAGCTTGATTGCCAGTGACCAACAAGGTAAAGGGCACGTATCCTACTGACTGATGATGTATGAAGGTCCTACTCCCACTGACCACCAGTTCCAGAGGTCTCTTCTCCCAATGACCATCAATGTAGGAGGGCTCCACTAATCGCCAATATAAAGGGACGTTTATCCACTAACCTCCAATGTAAAGGAGCACCTCTCTACTTTCCAAAGTAAGGCGGCTCTCATTCCAGTGACCAACAAGGAAAGGGGCACTTATCGTACTGACTGTGAATGTCAGAAGACCCTTCTTCCACTTACCACCAGTTCAAGAGGGCGTTCTACTAATGACCAATATAAGAGGGCTTCCCTCCACTCATCAACAATATTAAGAGACCTTTATCCACTGACCTCCAATGTAAAAATTGCTTTGCAATGTAAGAGAGCTCTCATGTCAGTGACCAACAAGGTAAAGAACACCTAATACACTGACTATGAATGCAGAAAGACCCTTCCCCTAGACAACCAATTGTTGGGGCTCCTTTTACATTGACCAATAGTTTTTACACAAAAAAAAGGTAAAATATTCGACCGAAATACATTTTCACATTAAAATTATAAGCTTGTAAAGACAATGAATAAAGTTTGCAAAATTACACAATAGTCAACATAAAAAAAATAAAACTCTGTAAAAGTTGTCAACCTATTGTATTGACGTCCAATGTACCAGAACCAATCTCTAGTAACGAGCAATGTAAAGGGGCACTTCTCCACTGACCTCCAATGTACGAGGGTTCCCATGCCAGTGACCAATGAGGTAAGGGGCACCTAGCCCACTGACTATGAAAGTAAGAAGACCCCACTTCTACTGACCACCAGTTCTTTCTCCCAATGAAGGGGGGCTCCTCTACACTAATCACCAATATAAACGGGCCATTCGTCACTGGCCACTTCTCTACTTTGCAAATGTAAGAGGGCACTGATGCCAGTGACCAACAAGGTAAGGGTCACCTATCGTATTGACTATAAATGTAGGAAGACCCTAACCCTGCTGACCACCAATTCAAGAGCTGTCATCTCCACTGATCACCAATATAAAGGTAGACCTATCCACTGACCCCCAATGTAAAGGATCACCCCTGTATTTTTCATGAGGGCTCTCATGCCAGTGACCAACAAGATAAGGGGCACGTATCCTATTGATAATGATTGTAAAAACCCTATTCTTCCACTTACCACCAGATTAAGTGGGACCCTTCTCCAAATAACTATCAGTGTAAGGGGGCTCCACTCCACTGACCAAGAGGACACTACAATCTGTGCAGTCTGTGTGTCTCTTCTGGCCATGAATAATATCAATTTTATTTCATGATTATTATTAAAGATAATTTTGTTGTATGAAGCAGGGAGGTTTAAAAAAATAAACCCTTCTCAAAGTAACCCAGGTATGCTTCATTCTTTTTTAATTTAAATCTTTACTACGACTCATTTATCACACCTAATGTACCCAGAGGTGAGGATATAATGATTTTAGCAGTGGTTCTCTGAGACCTGAAAATAATTTTGCAAGTTCCCCTAAAGCTAGTTTAAAAATGCTGCGCATAGATTCATTTTATGTGTTATTTGCCCTGGGGAATCACATTTTATTTTCAAAAATGTGATTGTACTGGAAAAGCTTAGTGATTAATTAGGATTTAAAGGTTTTCAAATGTTTGGAGGATGCAGTCTACTTATATGGGATGTAAATATGGCTGACCATGCATATATAATTAGAAAATCATAATAGTACAGAGGGACAAGGATTTTAGAAATTTAACCTCCCAACCGCTAACCCCGTACTTTTTCATGCAAAAATTTTTTGCAACTTTCGATAACCCCGTACTTTTTGGCCTATATTAAAATCTCACTTACCTGGTCCCGCTGTGCTCATCCAGCGTCGGGTCCGTGTTCCAGCGTCGTCCTCCAGCATCGGGTGCCGTCTCCTATACCAGCGGGACCGGTAAGATGCAGGCCGGCATCTTGTGTTCCTTACCTTGGCTTCTTACCTGGTCCCGCTGATCGTCCCACGTCCTTCTCGTTCCAGCGCCGGGTGATCTCTGAAACAAGAAGCCGGCCGGCGGAGAAAAAAACAGCCGGCCGGCTTCTTGTGCGTGCGTGATGACGTCGGCGCGTGTGCGGGAAATTCAAATTGAAACTCATTCATTCATTTTGTATTGGATACAGGAGTTTGTATTCAATCCAATACATAATGAGAGTTTGAATTTTGTTCTCATTTTGTATTGGATTGAATTCAAAGTCCTGTATCCAATCCAATACAAAATAATAGAAAATATATTTATGTGGTTTTGTCTATAGGTATGTGACGGACACTAGGGAGGTGTTTTAGAAAAATATATTACTATACAGTATACCGAATTATCGCATTTTCAGTATTTTTCATTTATTTATGTATTCTTGTTTAAGCTGAATTTTGTGTTTTTCCTTTAATTTTATTAAAAGTATTTTTTTTTTTAACATGATTGTGTGTTTCAAACATTTTTTTATATTCATTATATCTACTAGACCCCTATTCGGACATATTTCTGTAAGTTACAGGTCTACAATTTAAAAAAAAAAATTCATGAAAACCTGTAACACTTTTGGTACAGAAATCTAGACATCAGTGTAACGCTCAGGTGGTTAAAGTTCTAAAGAGCTTGATGTCAGCTTTATTGATAAAATAAGCTTTTGGATGAACACTGCCATCTTCAGGCTGCAGCAGGGTCTGCAATGCTAACTTTTTTGTAGTGTAATTGTCATCACAAACATTATTACTTAACAGAATATTTCAAAAATAAATTTATTGAAAAATAGAATAAAATATTTTAAAACTTTTTTTAAAAGTTTAGTAATTTTTTCAGTGATCTTGAGTGTCTCCATTGGGCTAGCACTATGCCGCTCGGTCTCTCGCACCACAACACTGGTTCTTAAAGAACCAGTCTGCACATTAAAAAGCTAGGGGCAATAAGTGGTAGTGTACCCCTTAATGCCACTCCCATAAATTCTCATGGCTAGCTAGTCTGAACATAGCATTAGTGAAAACATCTTTTAACAAATTCCCCTCCTTCCCCATGTGTAGCCCACCTGATATATTACATACCCTCCCAAATCTAGCCATCTTTTATCCACATGAGGTTCCAGCGGGCTCCTCTTTACACTGCACATGTGTGCTGTGGTATTATTCATTCCTATAGGGTAAACTATACTATAGTGCCCCCAGTAAGACTACACATTACAAAACTGAAAACGTGATCCTGGCACTTGTATTGGCTCCAGAATTGTTTGAAGTTTGGTGGGAAAAAGCTATAGGCGGGTGCTGGCCCGCTTTGTGACCCAACTTTTCAAAACTACCCAGAAACAGCCGGGTGGTTACTGGGTGGTGCGCCCAGCTAAAATGGCCTTGGAGAACACTGAGGTTAAACTATAAAAAATAGTGGTTGTATGTAATTATTAATATTATTATTTTTATTAAGATTATTAAAAAACAGGATTTATATAGCGCCAACATATTACGCAGTGCTGTATATTAAATAGGGGATGCAAATGACAGACACAGACAGTGACAGAGGAGGAGGAGAGAACCCTGTCCCAAAGAGCTTACAATCTAAGATGTTGGGGAAGTATCACACAATAGGAGGGGGATATGGAAGGGTAGGTATATAGTGAAGATTTAGGAGACAGAAGAAGACGGGTAGGTGAGGTTGAAGTGTTGGGTTTTGAGAGCTCTTTTAAATAACCATAAAGTAGGAGCAAGCCGAATAGGATGAGTAGACCATTGCAGAGAGTCAGGGCAGCTCTAGAGAAGTCTTGGAGCCGTGCGTGTGATGAGGTTATGAGTGTAATGGCTTTATTTTCTGAAGGGGGGTTACTTTTTAAGGTCTGATTTAAAAAAAATATAATAATAATAAAAATAGAAAGCAGCAAGGTTCTGACCGGCCTTTACAGGACTTGCAGCGTCTGTTTTGTAACAAAATCACTGGACCTTATCTGCTATCATTACACTGTGCTTCCTAATAATCCAATACTTTCTTGTTATGTCAACAAGTACAAGAACATGCCACAGATTTACTGCATAATGCCAGCAGGGATCAGAGGGGACTATTACATACTGATCTGATGTGGCTCCTGATCTTTCATCTTTCTACAGTTATTTATTTCCATCATACAATGAATCTCATTTGTTAGGGTGTCTAAGGAAGAGGAGAGGGTTTTCCTTAGCAGCCATTCAGATTCTTAATTGGAAGATTTGTACGGATATAACTAGGGGCTTGTATAGCTGTCACAACTGCCAAAATTGAAGTCATGTGATCCCCCACCTCTCAGATTGTAAGCTCTTCGGGGCAGGGTCCCCTTCTCCCCCTGTGTCACTGTCTGTATCTGTTTGTCATTTGCAACTCCTATTTAATGTACAGTGCTGTGCAATATGTTAGCGCTATATAAATCCTGTTTTAATAATTATTAATAATAATCATTATAAACACTATAATAGTAATCACATGGCTTGGCTTGGGTTAGGGTTAGAGTTAGGATTCGTACTAGAATTTTTTTGGCCCCAAAACTGGTGTATGGTTGCAAAAAGATCTTCCCTAACTTTTAGGAGTAAATTATAGAGCACTGTCTTGTTGCAATGCATTTTGCTAAAATAATTAAATTTACCCAAAATATCCAAACTTTTACCAGACTTTAGTTGCAACAAAATCCATTTTTCCTGAATAGTATTAGGTTTTATTATGCTGGAATTCTGGGTCCATGCTGGGATAGTATAATAGAGGAAATAGAGGGAAGCAGACTCGCAATTAAGGTTGCTGGCTGCTGGATTTGCCTGACCATTGCAAATCTGCTTAAGCTGCTCCACCAAGCATTCCAAATCTTTGATTAAAAAAGCAACCATTCTCCTTCAACCACTAATTTCTACCCTTGAAAAATGCCTTCTTGTTGTAAAGGGAATATAACCCAAAATCCGGGATGCAATCCAGTACATACAGTCTCACATTCCCCTGATGAAGCCTAGGAAAGGCGAAACGCGTCAAGATTTGTCACACTCTGCTGCCTGTAAACGAATATGAGCCAGGTATTCCACTCCATATGGTGCTTTATCAGGTGATTGCTGGACACTCAGAAAAATCTGTTCCTGTGAGCTCTATGAGTTCATTAGTAATAATCAGAGAATAAACAAAATTCCTTAATGGAAACAGAGCATTTAGTATATTTAAGGAGTCAGCTGAACTCAATTCTTGGAAACATTGCTGAACCAAACCTGACCAACTGAAGTAGTCCCAGACCATAACATTGCCCCCACAGGTACCCCACATCATAATACTGCCCCCAAAGGCACCCGAGATGATAACGCTGACACAACAGGCACTCCATATCATAACACGGCCCCCACAGGCAACCCAAATCATAATACTGCCCCCATGGATACCCTGGATCATAACATTGTCCCCTACAAGCACCCCAGATCATTACACTGCCCCCACAGACACCCTAGATCAAAACACTGCCCCCACAGGCACCCCAGATCATAATACTGCCCTCCACAGGCACCCCAGGCCATTACACTGCCCCTTACAAGCAACTCCAGATCACAACATTGCCCCCACAGGCAACCCAGATTATTATACTGCCCCCACAGGCAACCCAGATCATAATACTGCCCCCACAGATACCCTGGATCATAACACTGCCCCCTACAAGCACCCCAGATCATTACACTGCCCCCACAGACACCCCAGATCAAAACACTGCCCCCACAGGCACCCCAGATCATAATACTGCCCTCCACAGGCACCCCAGATCATAATACTGCCCCCACAGGCCCCCCAGATCATAA
>NC_092863.1:100275444-100297648 GCF_032062135.1 Pyxicephalus adspersus | reverse complement strand
ATTTTTTTTATTTTGCTAAAATCTGATTTCAGTTGCAATTTTTTTTTCTTATTTCTGGTTTGGACACCCAAATAATAAACAAGCATTTTATTTTCAAACTGCTATTCGGTAAACAGGAGATTTGAAAAAGAGCTGCACTAAAACAATCCAGGGGTTTTAAATAGGATTTTGAGATTCATTAATATCTTGATTTTGACCGTAATTGATTTTTTGTATATGCTTTGTTTGTGGTGCAGTCACCCGTTATTGTATAGAGTCCCTGCTGTAAAGTTATTATGAGCAAGATGTGACTAAGCTGGAAAAATCCAATGACAAACCTGTAAATAGCAGCTAGGAGAGTCACAGGATCTATAGAAACACTTCCCGTTTTTCTTAAACTTCTGTTCGTTTTAGAGACAAAACTATTGAGCCAGAGACCAACGCTGCAGAAGCAGGAGATGAGGACAATTCTTTTCCTGTCCCTGGTCTTCATCTCTCTAAATGGCGGTAAGTCTCCTTGTCTGGGTGCCATGGTCTGTTACACTTTTTAACTGACGTCTCAAAAACTCAAAAAGTTCCTGGATAAAAAATAAGGTGAATCTGGATGATTTGGATGGATTTGGATGACATTCACCTGCTCAGCAGACCCTGATGATTCTGCACACAGACCTTCCTCCTGTTTTCTGCCCCTGGAAAAGCCTATTTTTCCATTTCACGTTGAAAAGCTTGATCTTGGATGACATTGATCAGTGGTCTTGCCCAATATGCATACGATATGCAGTGTTTTGGCTTAATGATATTGTGTTTGATTGTTAACAAGGTGTTACAAGCTTGTTACTAATCCCCTGAAGAAGCGGGTATACCCGCGAAACGTGTAGGAAAATAGTGACTGACAGGCTGTTTTTTTTGGATGCTTACTTGCCTTTTAATAGTGTGTTGTACATTGTTTTGTAAGACATCAAAAGTTTATCCAAGGTGGATATTGTTATAAAGTTTTAATTATATAAATAATATCATTTTGTATGTTTTAACTGGACATGATGTAGCCACTCAAATTCCCTTCTTTTAAATCTTCCTTATTTGCTTTGACAAATGTAGGAGTTTTTTTTTTTCTTTTATATGTAAAAAGTTCCTAAGGTAATGGTGACAATCAGCATGGCACTTGCAAAATCAGTATTTATTACAATTCCAGTATAGCTAGGGTCAGGGATAGGAACATACTGGGGTTTATTTATTAAATAATAATAATTGAGGCTCCTTACTAAGATGAATTATCACGAAGCAAGGGATATTTTATTTAGCATTGCAAATGTAGTAATAGTTTGCAAAAGGTACTCAGTCAAGGTCAAGCAACTCCAAACAGATTTTTTTCTTGCATAGGATTGGATGGTTAAAGTCATCAGATTTTCAACTCATTTACTAAGCTAAATGCAACGTTCCGAACAAGAGAACAAATCAGTTTGTTATATAAACAGCCTGTATTCCTGTAATAAACAACACAATTGTGTTTAAAGTGGAACTACACCCACGATTGCTCACCCATCCCTATTCCATCATAGGGCACCATAATCTTCCTTCAATACGTTCCAAAGACGATCCTCGGCCATTCTTATTGGCTGTGCCAGGATGATGCAACTTCGGCATGCGGGAGTTCATTTGCTCTCGGCACGTGCAAGGTAAACCAAGATTGCCAAGTTTACCTGTCTTATTCTGCAATACCACCTACCTGAATCTCCCAGTGGGACTTTATTTCCACTTTATCAGTTAGTTTGTTAAATGCATCATGCAAAATCTAAACATTTTTAAGACAATCCCCGCCAACACTGAGCGTTTTCCCAAAAGTAAGACTGGGTCTGAGTTGCCTGCCACCATGGGTATGGGGCCAGGCTAGGAAACTGCAAACTTTTGGTTAGAACTTTTGCAGGCAATTTGGCTTCAGCCGAGAAACAGGCAAGGGGTAGCTGTAGAGGTGACTATATGTGGAATGGGGAGGGGGGGGGAATTGAATAATGAAGGTGACAGTGCCTCTTTAAAATAACAACCAATTCTTTTGCACAGACATAGAGAACCAAACACAACAGTTCCGTCCTTCCATTGACTTCATATATGTGTTTTTTGCTATGTATTTCAGGGGTCTTTGGGAATCCTTGGTCCCTTCGAGTTTCAAGAGATGTCAGTGGTGAGATCGGTAAGACTGCCTCTTTGCCTTGTTTGTTTTCTCACCCTCACAAGCACTACCATGGCGGTCTAACGGTCATCTGGCGAGTCAAACAGCCATACAATGGAACCGTAGTCTTCAGGTGTAGCATTGACCACATTAATGAGCCCTGTAGGACCACCGTGAACTATATGAACAAGTTCCGACTCATTGGAAACCCCCGAAACAATAACATCTCCATCAGCGTGGGGAACCTGACCTGGACTGACAGTAATAGGTATTATTGTCGTGTGGAGCTGTCCGGTGATCGACACGATAAATATGAGACTAAGTCTGGAACATGGCTGCACGTATCTGGTAAGAACTGGGCTCCTGTCATATTTAAAGAGAGGGTGTCATGAGAAATTGCTGGAGGCTGCCATTGCAGAACTTTCCTAGAATGTTAGTTCCCTGGCTCCCAATTTGATTCTTTTTTCAGCTGCCTCTGCCCCGGAACAAGAGTGTTCTCATTGGCTGGTGATTTTAAGGAGCAGTTAGGCCCTTACAGTCACCACTCAAAGGGAATGCCGCCTGCTGATTACAATACCAAACTAGTTCCCATGTACAAGCAGTGAACATCAAAGTTTGCCAAACTCCTAGTGAACCAAACCCAGTGGAGGTCACCCATCACTTCCTGCAAATCCGCTGCCATCTTGCTGCATGCATGCTCCAGCATTTGTCGAACTTGGCAGCACAACAGGACTACTGAGCTTGCTAATAATATACTCTTCATTTCTTCTCAGCCCCTCCCAAAGAAAAAGTGCGTCTTATACGGCAAAAAATACGGTAATATCGGTATATTTACATTTTTTTAAAAGAAATGTACAAAATTGTCTGAAAAACTGTTTTCATTGTCATTATGGGGTACTGAGTATAGATTTTTGAAAAAAAAAAAAGAATTTAAACAATTTTAGCATCAGGCTGCAACATAACAAAAAGTGAAGGGGCTCTGAAAACTTTCTGAAGCCACTGTACATAAATACTAAACATTGCATTAAAGATCTCTAAATCTTTAATGACAGTGGCTCCCGTCATGCACAAAGGCTGCCTGGTGACATTATTAATAATATTAAATAGGATTTATATAGCGCCAACATATTACGCAGCGCTGTACATTAAATAGGGGTTGCAAATGACAGGCAGATACAGACAGTGATACAGGAGAAGGAGAGGACCCCCTGTCCAGAAGAGCTTACAATTTAGGAGGTCCATTCCCCTCTCCTCCAGCATTGGACCTCCAAGACAGCCTGTGCTCAAAGGAAGTGAATTGCATGACATTGGTCGTCATTCAACTTGAAAGGCTTGCAGGATCTAGTGACAGAAAGAGGTATTATGGGTGGGAATGAGTACGGTAATGGAAAATATTGCACGAATATAATTGCTTTTACTTTTACATAACTGAACAGGAAATCGTGTCAAACTGTTAACGTCTCCCGGCCAGCATTGGCCAACTCTATTCCATTTGGTCTCTTTGACTCATCAACACACAAAAGCATTGCGGGTGGAGAATAGAAAATATCATTATAACACTTCAGTACTTGGGGCTTTGTAAATGAATGCCGAAGAAATGTTCTGTGTGCGCATGTAACTACTTTTTATATAAATTTCTATTTCTTTCTTTGTCATACAGGAACAACGAAATCAATAGCCGACACTTTTCAGTAAGTATCAGCTATTCATGCTGAATCAATGATGTAGAAATGAGATAAGCTAAAGGTGAATTCAAAGAAAACTGTGGAATACGTTGTTGAAATGTATTCGTTTTCTTATCATTTATGTTAAACATTTGTGCTTCTGTTTAGCTAGATGTGTGAATTTTACACTTTTATCTGTCAGTGCAGCAAGGCTTTTCCCTCCTGCACCCTAATACAGCTTGGCAACCCAGCCTGCTGATTGGACAGTAAGGTATTAGCAGACTGATAACGTCATTGCTCTTTTTCTTTCTGTAAACTATGCAAATAGTTCTTTCTGCATTAAAGTTTTAATTTTTCCACTTTAGGTTACTGAAGGGGAATTTGTGGGGGAGGTGGCTACCTGATGCCCTGGGCTGATGTTCTGCAGACATTACTGCAGTCCAGCTCCCCTTACCAGGGTTAATTATGGGGTGAAGCACACCTCTGCAACCTTAAAGTGGACCTGTTCCTTGCCTACGTGGGCTGGGCAGGTGCAAATGCTTACTTCCCCTCTGCTCACCCTTAAACATGGAGGTCACACAAGGTTGAGGACTCACTATGCTTTCCAATGGGAACACCGGGCTCCTTTCAGTCTTGAAGATTTCTACAGCTGCTGGCTGCTTTCAGCTGCCTCTCCAACTACAATGTTGTCAAGCAAACTAGTTCCTGCATATCAAAAATAGACACTTATAAATGCCACATCCCATAAATTCCATCACATAGAAAAAACAAAAAAAATAAATTATACGGACAGTTAAGGTATCAAATTAACAAACAATATTCTAGAAAAAGACATTTAAAATACTACAATGCATATCTTTATTTGGGTTTATTTACAAAAAGAGCATGAATCTTTTGAAAGTCTGAATTTCTCACATATTTCCCAAAACAGTCTCAACGCATTTTGCACACCAATTAGGCCGCTTTTTCAGGAGCAGAATAGGGCGATGCCAATTTACACCTTTGAAGCTAATCTGTGCTTGAAATTGGTATGATGGTTAGCAAACCGGATCCACTTTGAAGAAAGGTGTAGTAAGCTCTACAACCGAAAGTTTACTTATCCAGTGATGCATTGACTAATAAGCTTCCATGGTGTTTTGACCTTAGTCCCCTCCGGTTCTACGCCATCTGATGCACCCGTTACTCCTAGATATGTGAGAAACTTGCATGGGTTTATTATTTTAACAGCAAAGTTTTACATGTATCAATTGCTTGAGATTTAGATCTGATATACCCTATCAAATACGCTCCTGAAGACGTGGACTGATTGGTCTGTGAAGCGCGTTGAGTCTGTTTTGGGAAATATGTAAGAAATTGAGACTTTCAAAGTATGTATGTTCTGTTTTTATATTAATGTAATGTCTTTTTGTACACTGAACCAATTAAAGATGTGCACAGTACTATTTTAAATAGGTTTTTGTCTAGAATATTTTTTATCAATAATTTGTGTTTTTATGTTGTCAACCTTGTTTAACAACTGTTTCCTTATATGGTTGAGTGTGGCTGAAGTGTAGTTCTTCCCTTAAAGGAGAAGAAGCAACTGCACAGGTAATAGTGACTTGTTCCATCAGGAACCCACTGCAACTGCATGCAAATCCATGCACAAAATGGTTCCCCACCAATTCAGTGGAATGGGAGTAAATGGGAGCCTGGTTGAGTCTGCGGTAAACCACAACTCAATAATGTCCCTCCTCTCCCCCACCATGATTATACTGTAGCATTGTAACTTTGTACCAAGTGACAACATGAAAAGCTGTAGCAGAGACTGATTTATACTGGGGCTTTGTTATTACAACCAAGAGCACCCGAATATAAACCATTTCATGTCTATCTCTGTTTTAGGAGGGCACAAGAATCAAACTACGAGAACAACACAAACAGATCCACCTGAGGATGATCTAAAGACGCTGATCAGTGAATCGCCATTTCTTTTTGGCCTGATTTATAATTATACATAGCTACAAACTGCTCCTGATTTAAACCAGCAAACTCACAACTGATGTGCACTCTTGTCCATGGAAATGGTCAAGCTTTGGATTTCCCAATTGATCATTTTGAATTAATACTATTTAATAATTATTAGAATGTTCCATGAAATTCTATATTTTAGTTTTGCATTTCATTAACTTTTATTTAAACAGGGGCTTCTAGTGGTGATTTACAATATAATTCAACTATTTCAATTAAGATGGTAATGGCTAATGCAAATGCTAGTCTGTAGCTTTAAACAATGCCACTAAAAGTTTCGTAAAGAGGAACTAATACATGATCAAGCAGGTCATTATTGCAGAAAGCGACAGGCAATGTAATGTCTCTGCTGCAATAATCTTTCTGGGTCCCAGGCGAAAAAGCAGAGATGTGCATGCGCAGCGTCAGCTTTGGTTGTCAGGATAATAAGCGATCCTGGCTTCCCCTGCATGTGTGAACTCACAACTTATGTGCAGGCTTGTTCTTGGAAATGGTCTGGTTTTGAACTTACAGAAAAATCATTTTGAAAAAAAATATAATATAATTTAATATTTATATATATATATATATTAATGAAATGTTACATGTAACATTTCGTGGGCAGCATGATGGCTCAGTGGTTAGCACTCTGGCCTTTGTAGCGCAAGGTCTCAAGTCTGAATCTCGGCCAGGACATTATCTGCATGGAGTTTGCAGGTTCACCCCGTGTTTGTGTGGGTTTTCTCCCACATTCCAAACATGCAGTTAGGTTAATTGGCTTCCCACCAAAATTGCCCCTAGACTGTATTAAAGACATATGACTATGGTAGGGACATTGGATTGCGAGCCCCTTTGAGGGACAGCTAGTGACATGACTATGGACTTTGTACAGCGCTGCGTAACAAGTTTGCGCTATAAAATTACTGTGTAATAACAATTATTTCTTATTTTAGTTTTACTTTTGAACTGCACCCTCTAGTGGTGGTATACAAAATTAGTAAACTTTTTCAATTAAGATTGTAATGTTAAAAGCTCTCCAATCTTTTCCTTCACTTACCATCTTGTAGGCACAACAGGAAAGCAAATAAGACCAAATCTGTAGACAAAAGGCATAGTCACTGCAGCGGTAGGTCTCTGCCTCCTACCCCCTCATTACAGTCTTCTTGCTTTGGGTTCAATAAAACATGCTCATGCTTTAGATTTGTATTTTTTTATTTATGTTTTCTATTGCACAATATACAACAATGGCTACCAGACACAACCGAGCAGCTTAAGGAATCTTCACCATTATAGGACTAAAAAGGGCCCCTGTCACCTAAGCAAGTCATAGAGGCCTTTATTTTGTGCAATGAACCAAAGTTCATGAGAATGCAGCCTATGCAGTGCAATTGCTGAGGCACTGATGTTAGGTGACAGAGACCCTTATAAAATCACAAAAATAAAACTTAGAACTGCTATTCACAGTCGTTAACAATTAGTCTACCCAAAAAAGCGATATTCAGTTTAGGGTAGATGCTGGCACATTGAGGTCAGGGGTCTTGAGTGGCATAATCTCTCCTAAGTTCCCAGCTCCGCCCATGAGGAAGTCTCACTTACCCTGTTACCTAACATTATGGCGCTGGTAATAGGATGTGATTGTTCCTATTTGGAAGGGGTGGGAGATGTAGAACAACAACATGGGGGAGACCGTGCAGCTAGAATCTTTTACACCCAGCCAGTGGGTAATTCAGCCCACCAGGTTCACCAAACATAACAGAAGTGTGATTTTAAAAGATATCTGCAGGTATCCCTGGCTGCCAGCAGGTGTTAAATATTTTTTTTCCAGAAATGCAAACTGACCCACCCCACCATTTCACAGATTGCTCTTGAACAATAAAAAAAAAGCTTTTTGTTAAGTCCTAGACACATGGGCATTTGGTAATTCAGTTAAAAAATGCTAGTCTGTAGCTTTGAACAAAGAGGGTGTCAAAGACCTCTAAAAGCGAAACAAATACATGGTCATTATTGCAGAAAAGGACAGGCTAAGTCCCATCTGCAATAATAATCTTTCCTACATGCTGGATTGCTCTGGGTTTCTGGTGAAAGAGCTGAGATGCGTATGTGCAGGATACCTGGCAAACCTACATCCCTTGCACGTGCTGTGCGCATGAATGCAGTCCTGCACATCCGCACGGGAGTTATGTCATGCCAGCCCAGCCCACCCAGATGGGCGAAGATCGCAAAGAAGGAGATGCTGAAACAGAAACAAGTGAATAAAGTGGGGTTTCTTCCGCATTCAAAGCTACAGCCTGCACTTTTATTAACCTCCATATTTAGCACTGTACCTGCAGTTTTTAAAGAACTCTAAGGGCTCTGTTTATAAATTATTTCTTCTCCTGTTCGCTCATAAATTAATTTCTTTCCTATTCATTGCCTATTGTGACTGTGAATATTTGACAGCTGGCCACTAGGTGGCAGAAGGAGTCATTAGGAGGAGTTATTGGGAAACCTATACATCCATAGAGTGCGCCACCAGCGAATTTCAGAGAATTCGGCTGGGGGAATAATTTATCTTTAGAGCCGTAACAAAACTTAGTAAAGATCCTTTACCAATGCCCAGTGCTCTCACAAATGCCTGTCTCATCGAAACATAACAATTGAAATATTGCACACATCTTATTCATACAGAAAAAAAAATTGAGCACAAAGTTTATATCGCTTATCAGTTTATACATTAAATATACAATCACAACTAATATTATAACACAGATCTGCACAAATGTCATGAGATGCAAAATGTATAAAATTAATATATACTGTAATTACATATAATACACCGTGTAAGGATTATAAGACATCTGATACATCACTCGGAAAGAAAAAGTGCACACAACAATAAAAAAAGAAAAGAGCGGTTGAAATGAAGATGCATAAAAAGTAGGCACACCTCCGATAATGCACCCGTATCTACATCCTCCGTGTAATGACGGCACAGGCACGGATACCGCTTGTGAATTTAGAGTTCCCACCTTGATAAAAGTTTTCCATCCTTGCGCTATAGCAGGGGTGTACAGACTGTGGCTTGGGACCCCAGAATAACATCTAGCCCCATATCATCACATATAGTTTTCATTTTACCAACGGTGGTTGGGCAATACCACTTTACGGCCTTGTAGTTATAGGCTGCCATTGTTCTCCTTCTGAAAATGCTAGGTACCTGACTATCTGACACTGACTGGACTAGCCATATCATAAGTATTTTGTTAAAAGGTCTACAAAGATAAAAAGCTCAAAATATTACAAAAAGACATATAAAATGTCAATATGTGGCTTATATTAAAGAGCAAATAATAATATTAACAGCACCAGCAAATGAGTATGGGAAAGATGTACCCCCCATGCTATCCACTGGGCCACCATCAGAAATGTATGGGCCCCATACTAGGTAAAGTTCCTGGGCCATCAGAAATGTCTGGGCCCCATACTAGGTAAACTTAATGGGCCATCAGAAATGTCTGGACCCCATACAAAGTACCCTTTCTGGGCTATCAGAACTTTCTGGGCCCCATACTAGTTATACTTCCTGGGCCATCAGTCAAGGTCTAGGCCCCATACTAGGTAAACTTCCCAAGCCATCAGAAATGCCTAGGCCTCATCCTAGGTAAACTTCACGAGCCATTGGACATTTCTGGACTCCATAATAGGTAAACTTCCTGGGCCATTGGAAATGTCTAGGCCCCATACTAGGTAAACTTCCTGGGCCATTAGAAATTTCTGGGCCAAACTTTCTGAGCAATAAGCAATTTCTAAACCTCATGCTAAGTAAAGACATTCCAGCATTGCAAAGGTCAAGCTCTTTCTATCACAGCCCAGTACTGGAGTTCTCCCTCTCCCCACATTGATGGTAGCCGTTGGTCCCCAGGGGAGACATGGAGACATCCAACTCCAGACCATGGATGGATTCTTTCTCCTTGCTACAACCTCCTTGCTAAAGGAGATGTGATGTAGGGATGTCTGTACCCCACACAACTGAGGACTGTAACCAACTTTGAGATTTATACCACTCATTCCTGGTTATTCTGAAGATTTGGTCATTGGTCCAAGAAATGTGTTGGGAACCTAAAAATGTTTTAAGGTATTTCAATAGAGAACAAACCATAAACAATGTATTCATATCTCAATGATGGTCTACATAAACTTACTGAATGATAGAAACATTATTTATAGCAAAAAGGTTTTGTAGGAAAATTTTTCATTATATTTTTTGAGATTGAAACTTTCCTTAGTATTCAGGGGACACGGTTACCCTTTGGGTAGCACTCAATCTGCATACTAGTTCCAGGTCTAAAGAACATAAAGTGATGACATTGTTAGAATAACAAAGCAGTCATGGATGTAGTATTTTCAAAAGGAGAATTCAGCAATGGCAGCCAAACTGCCCTAAAAACAATGGCTGAATGGTAAATTCAATCACAGACATTTAAAACACCTAAGAAGAAATATACTTTCAAACAGTTACACAAACACCTGATGGCTCCTCAATTTCAAGTCTTTATGGTCATAGAAATAAAATAGGTAATTGTTTGACTTGTTTGACTTAAAAATGATATACAATTGCTACACAAACTGTCTATGCTTCCTTGCAACCATATTCCATAAACTAAACATCACAGAACTCCCAGTAACTTTTCCCAGAATCCTCCACAAATCCTGAAGTCAGACAGCAGGCAGTCCCTGCTTTAGGGGTTTCGTCTTTGGTAAGATACTTACCCAACTGTTCAGTAACCACCCAAAAACAGCCCAGTTGTTACTGAAAAGTGCTGGGTGGTGCGCCCAGCTAAAAGGGGACGAGGAGACAGAAATTGGGTAGCTTATCTGTAATTCTATATCAAGTTTTGATTTAAAGGAGTCCTGTCAGCTGTTACCCCCTCGGAAAGCAAGGAGCCATGTGGCTGCCCATGCTTTTAGTGCTGGGTGAAGGTTCTCCTATGATAGTCTGTCTTCTCCAGTCTTGGAGAGCTTTATTAAACCAGGCCCCATAGGTACCTTTAGAAATGTACAGGTTGTCACAGATTCCATATAGAAATAGGTATGTTATAATGACACAGAATACAGCACAACTCACAAAATGGTAAGTTTCTAGTCTACGACAGCCCATACAGCATCCAGAACAACCGGCCTAATTCTGACATAAAGAACGCATATTTCCTGTATGGCAGCAGTCCCTGAGAGTTATATCATGAGCCTAGGTGCTAAGTTGGAAGGTTGTGACATACAATGGAGTCCCATGGTACATTTTTTTGGTTTCCCAGTTTGCTAGAAATGGAATGTGCACATTCTGGGGGGTCACCAATGATGGCAAATATGGAGGCCCCCGAAGAATGATCTATAGACACCTGGGGCCACTGCTTCTATTCAACTAAGCTACGTTAATATATAGACTTCTGTCATTTATAAAACACAGATTTTCCGTGATTTATTTAAAAAAAAATCATATATTGATAGTTTTTATATAGAATTTATCTCTCTGTTATAGACACTGATCTGACTATTTTAAAGTTAGTTTAGGATTCTATAAATACAATGAAATTCTGAAGGCCGCCGCAGGCATAAGACAGTGATTGGCATGACTGATTTCTAAAGACAATATAGCTTTGTGTCCATCCACATTGGAAGATGGGTATTACTATATGATTGGTCAACCCGGGAAATCTACAAGGGTCAAGGAGGCCCAAGTCTAAGGGTGCAACAATCATCTTCTAAATCTTGGCATCATTTCAAAGGCCTTTTAGACATCACATTTATTTAGCATCAGTCATTTACAGTAACCTGAAATAAATAGCTTTATTGAACGAATATTTAAAGAACAACTACAGTTAAGTATGATACGATAAGGGTGACAACAAGCAGCACGTATGGTGCTAGGTGTCCAGTAAAACTCTGTAATTGTTCAGTGTTGTCTACTTTAGTCTTTAGGTTAGTATAGAAGTTTTACCAGATGGCAACACTGCACTGAAAGGATTACCAGCATATCATTTTAAGGGGTGATGATTCATATTGAATCACTGGCCACAAAGGACCTGCATATGGCTATCCCTTCCATAAAAAAAATGCCTGTAATCTTTGAGCACAGATATGTACCAGCTCATCCACTGGCACTAAAAGAATTATTCTAACAAAAATAAATGTGCTTTTAAAACATATTGGCTCTTGCAATAAATCCAGGGATAACAATGACCCTTGTAAATCTATAGGTCCAAGCCTATAGCCTAAGTATATCTGCGATTTGCAAGGATTGACAGAACAGTATGGAAAGCAGCACGTGCAGCACTAAGAACAAGCATGTCATTAAATTAGGTAATAAATCAATTTTCTGCACCACACTGGAATAGGAGGGCTTAGCTAAACCCAAACATGTTCATGTCTGTGGTTTTTAGTGACTACATGTGCTTCTTGAATGCAACACAAGATCTATCGCCTCAGGTACTGAAGACATTAATCAAATAGGTACAGTGGGCACAGGGCTTCCTTGTTCTCAGTACCATACTGCTGCTGCTACTTTCTACACAGGTAAAGCCTAAAAATGGAAAAGTCTACAGCTGGCAGGATCTTGGAAGAGGAGGACATGACTGGTTTTGAATGTGCTGTGCTGGGTGAGGAATTGGAACAGAAGAGGATAAATTAACCAAAAAGCATTTTCTGCTAGTCAGGCAACCGAAAGTTGTCTCCTGCTATATTTTACATAAACTGAAGCAAATACACTGTGTAAAGTGCAAGCTAGAGTTAGGTATAAGTGCAGTGTCCTATAAATTACAAATTACAGGACGGATCTTATTATCACTAGGAAATAATCTAGCATGGAGCCGTCAGTCAAATAAGGAGACATATGGGTAGGTTTCCAGGTCCCTTACCGCTCTCCTAAAAGTGGGGCCTTGGGTGTCTGCTCGTTCTAACTAGGACTAATTTAAATAAAAATCACATTGGATAATTTTAGCTTCAGTTTTTCCAAGTGCAAGTCAGGTCTAATTATTAGTCCAAAACTTCTATCTTTCTAAAGCCATTATTGGGCACCTAATGTTAGCTCCAGAGGAGAACCTAAGCAATATTTAATACAGGTATATCAGTTTTGGTTTAATGACCTCACCAAATACTATTCTCCTAGACTTCAGTAGCAAGATTTCATTGCTGTAGTCAAGTGTCTGCCTTTCAGGAGAAGCTCACAACTTTGCTCACACTTCCCCCCAGATTTCTGACTGGACAACAAAGGAGCAGCAGCAAAATTATAGGGTTACCTCCCCACTGACTGCCAGCACATCCAAAATGGGTTCTCGCTCCAATTTGTCAAACCAGGCAGCGGACGAGCAAACAAAAGCTAATGCGTTTCTGGTGTGTGGATTTACCTACAGTCCATGGCCAACTTTTGACTCCTGCATGGGAAAACTCTTACTTGTAAAAACAAGATTACAGCAAATCTGGTAGAAACAGCAATAGTCATTCTCTGGTTCTACCATTCTTATAGTGCAATTATTTTTAAATCCTGTTTTTGTTTTGTTTTTTTTTACAGTTGTGCCATGGCTACTTGACAGCCGACATTTCATCTCATACTGAGCGTTAAAAGGCAAAGGGTGAATGGACAGCAACATAAAACTTTTCCTACTTGTTCTGTGTTATACTTATCCACTCTGTATAATGCCAAACACAAATTGAAGAGAGGTAAGGGTTTCCTGTTCTCTCTTACAATATAATTGGCTGATCTTGTGCAACTCACGCCCTCAATAGGCTGCAGTCTCTGATGTGCAGACTCTGCCCAGGGGTTATTTTGCATCATTAATGGTTAATAGAAAATGATCAACAACAATGAAGAGGTATGTAAACAAGGACTAAACACACTACATACACAGCAGGACTTACAATATTGACTCTTACCTTTCTATTAAAAGCATTTAATGTTCTTCCTGTACCACCCCTTTAAGAATTAATTACTACATCTGCATTCGCTTCTAACGTCTTTTACATGTGAGCACACCTTTACAGGATGTAGTAAAAAACATGAAATGCATGATATAAATAGCTATAAATAGCTACAAAAACTGAAAAGCGTATAAAAGCTCCCGTAGGTGGGAGATTGGCAGTTTATCTTATTATATTCAGATAATGCACTTCCGGGTACAAAGAGTTGATGAGCAGAGCTAGCAGTGTGTTGCCATCCTGAAGGCAGTGTCCTGGGTACCGGATGAACTGCACAGCCTGGGAGATCTGGTCCTGGTACTCTGCATACTGCTTACTTGAGGTTAGAGACTCCACTGCACTTAAAGCCTGAAAAAAATTTTAAAAAAATGTGCAAAATGATAAGACATTGGCTTTAGTGTATATAGCATAGCAGAGCAGACAGACAGCATTGTATCAAGGGGGGCTGATGTGAATGATTCCATGTACACTATTCACAATTTTCTCCTAATTTGGATCATTTACCTGCTGAGCTTTTGGTGACACTTGAAGTCCAGATCCTGCCTTAAGGCGCACTTGGTTTTCGGAAGGAATCTGTGCCAAAATAAAGGCGGCCAAGCTACGAGCGATAATCCGGAATCTGAAACAAACAAGACACATGAGCCAAAGAACAGAGACATTGGCCAACATGGCTCAGTGTTGAACCCAGCTGGGTTAGAAGAAATTGTAGGTGGGTGGCAGCCCCTGTATTATAACCCAACTCTTTAGTAACCACCGAAAAACTGCCAGGTAGTTACTGAAAAGTGCCGGGTGTGGTTCACCCAGCCAAAAAGGGCGCTTGGGAGAACACTGTGGCTGCATTAAATCAGCACCGTGTCTCACTGATGGGCCAATCCTTAAAGTGGACCTGATCTCAGAATTTAAGATATACTTTGGGGATAATTTATTATTATTGTGCCTAAGTAATACCTTAAAAAATCTTGAATTAGTAGTAGGCCACATCCACTCAGACATAGTGAAGAACAAGTCATGATAAGTAAGTAATAGGGAAAAGATCACCTGCAAGAAGACCACAGGCAAGATTGTTGCCCAGAGTTTTCTGGGCATAGCTTCCACAGCACAGGTACTCTTTAATGCATTATTACACCTGCACAGGTCCTTTCTAGATGCAAACTGTATACGCAAATAGTAGTATTTTACAAAACCTCAACTGTCTGGGAATCTGTCTCTGGTGTAATGTATTGAGAGATTCATGCAGAGCCTGCCAATCAAACAGTAAATCCATCATTTTCAGCAAAGGTCATATGGTCAAATAAATAATA
Organism: Pyxicephalus adspersus; assembly: GCF_032062135.1. NCBI lineage: Eukaryota > Metazoa > Chordata > Amphibia > Anura > Pyxicephalidae > Pyxicephalus > Pyxicephalus adspersus. The sequence goes on along the minus strand of NC_092863.1, from coordinate 100,282,604 downwards.
CTGGACACATAAACACGAAGGGGACAAGGATGTCCCTGGATAAAAAATAATTAAGTTTAGGTATGGTTGAGTCAGCAATGGGACTTTTATATATTACCGGTAAATACTTTTCATATTTTTCCCAGGATTACATGCAACACTCTAAAAAAACATATTTCATTTTTTTACTATTTACTTTTTTTATATTTAAATCTGTGATCTGAAGAAAAGGAATCAGTGTAATCTAGTTAACCAGACACCAAGTGATTTATAGCAGTCCTATAATGTGATTAGGGTGTACAAAAAGCATTTTTTTTTCTAACCATGACCTGTACCTTGCAGACAGTGGTGATTTCCTCCCAAGGCCAATGGCCCCCAGTATCCCAGACGTCATCCTCTCCTCTCCCAGGAAGCACAGTTTGGTCTGAAAGGACAATAATATTCGTACCACTGTATCAGTCACTGTGCTGTCATTTTGTTCCACCTGGATTAGAGATAGCTGGAGAGTTTTGTGGAACCAAAGGAAAAGTTTGGGCTCCTCATTGGCAGAGCTGCAGGAATAGAAAGAGCAGAATTAGGCCGAAAAGAATAATGGTGTACTAAACGTGTGTACTGCTTGCATAGCATTAAGCTGAACCCTATTCCTTTGCATTGCATTCAAATCCTTTTGTTAGATATTATATTGTTTGTAGTTCCAGCAGCTCACTATGTAGAGCCGGACATGTTTTAGTCTTGCAGAATATTTCAAAGTAGCACAGGACATTGTATGGTGCAAGGGATAAGCTACTGGAAAAAAAGCCTTCACATACATTTAATAAAAAGTACGTAAACCCATTTGAAAAGCTAAACGTTATGCAAATCAATCAGTGTTCTCACCGGCCCTTTTTAGCTGGGCGCACCACCGGGCACTTTTCAGTAACCACCTGGCTGTTTTTGGGTGGGTACTGAAGAGTTGAGTTACAGTACAGGGGGCTGCCACCCACTTACAGCTTCCCATTACCCAGCTTTGGGTTGAACACTGCAAATAATGTATTTTATTTTGGGGTGTTCGCATAACTGTAAATACTGATATGTAGTGTTCTTTTTTGATGTCATGTGATTCTCCTGTTCCACCCTTCAGCAAAATTTGGATGGAGCTAGACTACAGTCCTGCAGACATTACTGATGTGTCTGTGTCACTTGGCTATTGCCAGTAAAGCTGCCCTAGCTGCGCAGATCCCTAAAGTTCCATAGGGCAGTAAAGTTAGTGTTCACTATAGAGAAGAGAGAAAGCTATGCCTATTTAGAGCTATGTACAGTAAAAAGTCCCTTATGTTTTTTTTGGTTTTTGGTTGTAATTTTAGTTGGGATGTGACACTTTTATTATATGGTATAACAAATGTATGAACTTGACCATAATGATATACTAGAAGGAAAAAAAACTATTATGAGGTGTCAATACAATATACACATGTATAAATATAAACAAGCTCCTACCTTGGCTGTACTTGCTCCAGCCACTTTGAGATTCTCACCAGCACCCTCAGCTCGTTAGTTAGGGTCTGTTCTCTGTTTAAACACTGAAGGACGTAGACATGAAGAGTCAGGTAACTACCAAGAGTCAGGCATTCCTGCAAAAATTCCTCGGTGGTGAGCTCTGGCACTTGCAGGGATGCCAATATTGGACCCCAGCCTGGGTTCTGGTTGTGAAGAGTGTCTAAAACAAAGAAAAATTGGAAAGTCTGCATGTAACTGTTGATCAACATCACCATATATGTATTTTAAATCAGGTACAGCACCTGGAAATTAGGAAAAACTTAGGAAAGGTGCTTACCATCTTTGAAGTAGGAGAGGATACAGGCTTCAGTGGCCTCTGCCATGTGTTTGATGGAAGCCAGGCTCTGACAAGCCGCAGTTAGCAGGGGCATAACCATCAGGCCTTGTACTTTTGTGTCAATCCAATTGATCAGGGCCCCACGTAGTGACTCGGCTGTGGTCACACTGGCATTGTTCATTAACATCAGAAGCTCCATGAAAAGACTGCTAACTGCCATGTGACGCTTTTGCATCTCCAGATCTGGAAGACAGCCAGGGCTATGTGACTCCTTGAGCAGATAGCCTTTAAAATGTTGTTATATTCAGTAAAGAAGACAGTAAAGATTGAATAAAGCATTTAAAGTGGACCTAAATTCAAAACGTAAAGATTGGCTATTTTACTGGGCATAAAGAAGTGTTAAATGTCTCTAAAGTAAATCTTGGATTCTAAGAAATATCAGTGCACTCCCTGTGCCTAGGCTCTCCTGTTTTTTAGTCTCAGGGCTGCATATCTACAGTGTGAGAACAGGCACTACCGTCTCACCAGATTTACAGTGAGACTAATGCCCTTTACACTGTTCTCCTCACTGGAGAGGAAGCAGTACCTGTGAACCTGCAGTGAAAGGATCTCTCTGCATGTACTTCATTCATTCTGTGTATCTAAGTTCTCTATCTCCCCTGCTGCGTCCTGATTATTTCCCACCAGCCATAAGGAAGTCAGTACTAACGTGTTACAGGACAACTGCAGAACATGACTTACATACATGGCTACATACACATGTTCAATAATTGTGGTTGTAAAGGATCTTTCCTGATCTTTTCCAACAATATAGGAGTGAAAGACTGTACATACAGCGCCTTTCTGCTCTATGAAGAGGGAAAGGGGGAGACCGACGGAATGGACCCCGCTCCGAGCTCTCCCCTTACTTGTATTACGATCGTTTTTTGATCCGCCAGGGCGGATCCGTGAACGGCGTTGGACGAGTGCTGTATACACGCGATTATCGGACAAGAATCATCTGACGTGTGTACGTAGCCTTATTCCCTAGTTGTTAGATGTATAGATTATATGCTATATTCCAACTTCTCATGTATAATTACAATGCACGACAGTTTGGGTGTTTGTTTATAGTTATCTGTTTAATCCTTATCTGTCACAAAACCCCCTCCCCTACCCCCCCAATGGACTAAAGATTCCCAGGAAATATCTAATTACCATTGGAAGGGATAATAAATAATCTTGTGGCCCCTTTAATCAAGGAAATGTAGAACTGGATGATACCAGCACTTGGGGATGAATATATGATAGGATAGATTGAATGGGTGAGAACTCCGAAGCCGATTTATGACATCTAAGGCCACGTACATGTCAGATGATTCTCGTCCCATATTCACCTCAGGGCTGATATCGGACGAGAATCTGATGTGTGTACAGCGCTCGTTGTTCATCGATCCGTCCTGGCGGATCCACGACCGTTGAACGATCGTAATGAAAGTGAAGGGGACAGAGCGCAGCGGGATGCCACTCCGTCGCTCCTCCCTCTTCATAGAGCAGAATGTACAGCGCTCGTTTAGTCTTTTGTTGTTGGAAAGGATTGTGAAAGATCTTTTCCAACGACAATTATTGCACATATGTACATAGCCTAAGTTGTATGACCCCTTGCTGTGATTCGCCAACAACTCCAGACACCTTGGTTCTAAGGATTTCTGCATCAAAGCTGGCTTTTTAGGTTTCAATTAGTTACTGAAAGTTAAATTAACCAATTCCAAGCTAGGGGGATGCATCTACCAATAGGTATTAGCTAATCCAAAATCTCCAATAAAGTCTAATGGGAATTAACTATATAGAAAATGGAGCTGGGAAGATGGCAATTAAGCAGAGGAAGCAACGAAGCGAGGTATGTCATGGAATGGAAGTGAAGTAAGAAAATGGAGTAAGTAGTTAGGGACATAGGAAGATAGAAGACAGCACATGGGATACCCTATAACATCCTAACAGGTAGCTATCCCATATTCCTGAATGTATTTGTATTTTGTCATGTATATGTCCAAGTTGTTGGGTTCTTATACTGCATTGTCGTTGAAGGGGTTTAGGCACTAACAGCCATCTTTTCTTTTAATTGTAATACTTGTTGAATTGAGTTCCTAAATATATATCTATATCTATGTATTTTATGGTTCTAACTTGTTTCTAATTAGAGTGATTTGCTAATATTTGTGTATGAACCTTCATTTGTGGGATATATATTTGCATGGATATGGTTGAATAATATTCAAATTTATGGACATATGATTCTCATACAACACATGAGGAGAAAGCTCTTTCTACAAAGGTGATCATCGCCCTATGGGGACACAGCACAGAGCAAGGTATGGAAATTTGGTAATGGGGGGGATATATTGTAAGTAAGCAATACCGGTGGACTAGCCCTTTGTTATCTGCTCTTTCATTTTTTAGTGTCACATCTTTCACAGTACAGATCCTCTTAATATAAACAATATAAAAGGCTAGTAAACATGAAAGAAAACCCAGCAAAGGGTAAGATCCACCCCATTATTATTGGCTCAGGCCCACTTTAAGTTAAAAGGTGATAAGGAATAAACTTATTTATTAATCTGCAATGAAAGTGGAGTTTTTCTTTAAGGACCAGTAAAAAAGCAGTGTACCCACCTGGTGGGCTAAAAATGGCAATGTCATCCAACAGTTTGGACATTTCTTGCTCTAGGGCTGAAATGCTGATTTTGCTGCTCTGTTCCAAAGAGCCCAAAAACTGGACTATCTGCTGGACGTATATCCGGCACTTGGGAGTCACATCCTAGAGGGGAGTAAAAACAAAAATACACTAAATCGCCAATACAATGATCAGTTCAGTCAGCCTAAATGTAAGCTTTTACAAGAAGGACCCTCATACCTCCTGTTCGCTATTAGATATAAGTTGCAATAAACAGGACTCTCATATATCCTGTTCTTTATTAGATGTAAATTGTAACAAGGAGAGACCTAATACCCCTTATTTTCTGTTAGATATAAACTTTATTAAACAGGACCCTCATACCTCGTTTTTTATTAGATGTAAATTGTAACAAGCAGAGATCTCATACCTCTTATTCTCTATTAGATGTAAACAGGACCCTCATACCTCCTGTTTACTATTACATATAAGTTTTAATAAGCAGGACCCTCATATATCTTGTTCTTTATTAGATGTAAATTGTAACAAGCAGAGACTTAATACCCCTTATTTTCTGTTAGATGTAAACTTTATTAAACAGGACCCTCATGCTAATTTTCCCTATACAGGGCAATGTGTAACAAAAGCTTATACCTCTTGTTTATTATTAGGCTGTAAGCTGTAATGAGCGGAACCCTCATTCCTCCTGTTCTCTATTGGATGTAAACTGTAAAAAGCAGGACCCTCATATGTCCTGTTCAGGATTGGACTGTAAGCTGTAACAAACAGGACCCTCATACCTTCTTTGAGAAGTAAGCTGTATTGAGTCCCCATTACAAGGACCCTCATACCTTTTTTGAGAAGTAAGCTGTATTGAGTCCCCGTTACCTATTGTTTACTAATAGACTGTCAGCTGTAATAACCAGGACCCCTATACCTTCTGTGTCCAATTAGATGTGAGTTGAAATGAGCAGGACCCTCACACGTCTTTTCTCCTATACATTGTAAAGAGTAATAAGCATAATCTTTATATCTCATTCTATATTAAAAACCACAATGAGTAGGACTCTTATAAGCCTCTATTATGTAACATATAAAACATGCAAAATAAATGCAGGCATCAGTAACAGTGCACAGCTGTTTGCACTCACAGAATAGATGCTGCAGTCAGGGAAGGAGGTGAGCCCTGCAGAGACACGCAGAAGTTTAAGAAGTAGTTCATCAGCCAGGTTGGTGCTCAGAATCACTGACGGTGGATAATGGCTACTGAAATATCCCATAATATTCTGGTAGGAGACGGCATCCACCAGATGCCATGATAACGTGCCAGCTTGTCCTAAAAGATTGATCAGTGGAGCCCCCTGTCCAAAGAAAAAGTCAGCAATAATTTACCAACAAGCAAATTGGATTTAGGAGCAGAGGATGTCAGCAGATAAAAAAAGTAATTTAAATATTTAGAGAATTTGGGGAAACACTTCTTACATATAAATTAACCATAGACAGTGACACTTACAATACAACAGCCTCTATGCACAAGCACAGTTCTATTGGAGAACAAGAATGTCATGGGCATGGGCACCTTAAATGCATATTATCTGCCCTGTTATTACACAAACTTTCAATTACTACCAACCAGTATCCAAATTACTATGTCTTCATATAGGTAGATTCGACAGCTCAAAAAAAAAACTCTACCATGGCACTAGTGTTTAGAAATCAAGATGCTGGCATGCAGCCTCTTCATGGTACTCGTGTTCACAGATCCAAAAAAGCCAACAACACACCAATGACCTTAGCTTGATTGTTCCAGACAGTACACACTTGATCCAAGAATAGGCTTATTTGTAAAGGTACAAAGCTTCTCTAATATGTGGCCAGCTACCATGGTCTGAAATAATATACATACAGTTAGGTCCATAAAAATTTGGACAGAGACAACTTTTTTCTAATTTTGGTTCTGTACATTACCACAATTAATTTAAATGAAACAACTCAGATGCAGTTGAACTGCAGATTTTCAGATTTAATTCAGTGGGTTGAACAAAAAAGATTGCATAAACATGAGAGAAACTAAAGCCTTTTTTATACACAATCCCTTCATTTCAGGGAATCAAAAGTAATTGGACAAATTAAAAAGCTGAAAATAAAATGTTCATTTCTAATACTTGGTTGAAAAGCCTTTGCTGGAAATGACAGTCTGTAGTCTTGAACTCATGGACATCACCAGATCCTGGGTTTCCTCCTTTTTAATGCTCTGCCAGGCCTTTACTGCAGCGGCTTTCAGTTGCTGTTTACTTGTGGACCTTTCTGTCCGAAGTTTAGTCTTCAACAAGTCAAATGCATGCTCAATTGGGTTCAGATCAAGTGACTGACTTGGCCATTCAATAATATTCCACTTCTTTGCTTTAAAAAATTCCTGGGTTGCTTTGGCTGTTTTGGGTCATTGTCCATCTGTATTATGAAACGCCTTCCAATGTGACTGCATTTAGCTGGATTTGAGCAGACAGTATGTCTCTGAACACCTCAGAATTCATTCGGCTGCTTCTGTCCTGTGTCACATCATGGATAAACACTAGTGTCCCAGTGCCATGGCAGCCATGCACGCCCAAGCCATCACACTGACTCTGCCATGTTTTACAGATCATGTGGTATGCTTTGGATCATGAGCTGTTCCACGCCTTCTCCATACTTTTTTCTTGCCATCATTCTGATAAA
>NC_092863.1:100239058-100274948 GCF_032062135.1 Pyxicephalus adspersus | reverse complement strand
GTTGCTGAGTTCACCAGTGCTTTGTCTCTTTCTCATGATGTACCAACCTATAGATTTTGCCACTCCTAATATTGTAGCAATTTCTCAGATGGGTTTTTTCAGCTTAGGGATGGCTTGTTTCACCTGCATGGAGAGCTCCTTTGACCGCATGTTGTCTGCTCACAGCAAAATCTTCCACATTAAAGCTAAAAGTCTGCAGTTCAACTGCATCTGAGTTGTTTCATTTAAAATTAATTGTGGTAATGTACAGAACCAAAATTAGAAAAAAGTTGTCCAATTATTTATGGACCCAACTGTATGTTAAAAAAATGCACAGCCTTTTTACATACAAGTTATAGTACCTACCGGTTCATCGATGAGCTTTTCTTCCTTGGTGAGGAAGACCATCATATACAGAAGACAAACCAGCATTCGGTGGGTTTCCGGGCGAGGAATGTGACCCCAAGCATCTGCCAGGACACTCATCCAGTTCACATCACAAAGTACATCTCCCAAAAAGAGGAAGCAGCTTTTTGGACTACCTCTCTCCACCTAACAGACAAAAACATGAAGGAAATGAGGTTACCAGAAGTAATACAAAAAAGCATGGATGGGAATAATTACTTCCAATTGGTTTAAAGTGCCATTCTATTACTTGGAAGCAGGAAGAGATACAACAATAATAAATCAGAGGTTAAGGAATATATAAGGAGAAGATTTGCCATCATTGTAAATGGGACAATGGATAGATTGACTACATATAGAGTAGTACATGTTAGGCAAACTGCGACAACCTATACAAAAAAGAGGTGTCCATGATATAGTCAGGAAGTGACTTCAGTTACAGCCAGCTACAGTCATCACAATATTGTTTATGTTTTCGAGTAATCCGTCTGCACACAGAATAGTTTAGCATCATCACAGCACTTCTTTATACTTTAGAAAGCAAGCAGGTGGCACAGAAAGCTAAAAATGTAGACTTGGGAAATTGTGCTTCCTTCTTTCTATGCAGAGTAGCAAAGTTAAGTGAAACACAAGACTGGCTGATCACTAAATTAAAACCTTTGGTAATTCAAACATATGTAGTCTACATACATATTTCATTGTTGACTTACTTTGAAGAATTCTTCCATTAGGGTCTGGTCAGGGTACATGTCCTTCCATGGCAGCTTAATGTACTCTGTATGGTAGGCATATAAGATGTACTCAGGGCTCATAGGGGCGGTGCAGGATTCACAATAGTGCATTAGGTGCAGCCACAGTGCCCCTCGCTGGCCTGGCATAAGGTGATCTATAGGTAAATCACAGAAATATGTATGGATCAACTAATGGGAGAGGGAAGTGGGATGGGAGAAAGAGACAGGAAGAGAAAGCGGGGAAAGGTTGAAAAAAGGAGAGAATAGTTTTGTACTTTACCCTGAAATTTCTGGTGTAGGGTGAGAACACAATCAGAGAAGAGCTGGACCATTATCATGGCAGTGGGGGTGTCACTCTCTAGCCAGGGGTAACATTTCTGTGTGCTGCAGAAAACAAACTAGAGTATAATGCAACAATCTCTGCCTGCAATAGCCATATTGAGATTATCTGTTATAACCAAACATTCCTGTTGGGAAATTTCTGATTAAGTAAGTAAACAAGAGCAATTAAATTAAAAAATACAGGAAGAACATACAAAGTCCTGTGCCTGATGGAGGTTTATTCTAGAACTACAGAGCAGCAAGCAATAATACTACCCTGTCCTATTCCTATACATTATTATGTTTATCAATAGAATTCACAAAAGTATAACAGCTTCACAGAGGACATACCTGTTCTCCCCAGAATCCAAAATCATCAGCCAGGGCTTGAAAAGTTCTGTAATAACTGAATGAAGCGTTTTAAGCCCTGCAGGATGAAAATATAGTGTGAAATATTATTAGGGTTTCTTCTATACAAAGACTCTTTGAAATAGTAAAGTCAGATTAGGTTGGCTTATTGATGAATTATAAAGATTGCTGCATACCATGACACCTGCAGCAGAAGAAGCAGCCAAATCAAGCCTGACATACCAGTAAAATTGATCCTGTACCTGTCTGGACAGTGTGGCTTCCCATAGGTTCCAGTTTGATGCGGAGAATCTCATAGTCAATGAGACTCTTCACCAGATATTCCAGAAAGATCTTCACTTCTGTCATGTATAAACTCCATTTGGACAGTAAGCCGAAGCTCTCAAAGTCGGACTTGGAAAAACGCAGCTTGTAAAAGAAGTCTGAAAGCCATTTGATGGTCTCCAGCACCTGAGAATTAAGTCCATAAAAATTCCTTTAGTGGAATAGGTACAAACAGCAATCTAAAATACAAATATTTCAGTTTAAAATTTTGGTTAGAGTAGAGAAGGCCTAAAGCATGTTTTTATTGCGACTCAGTTGGAGTGTTTTTAGTTTACTGTGTATCAAGGTAATAGGCCATATGATGGGAGAGTGGAGTTCTAACTTTTTCTCATTGCACCAAAGATATGTTTTTGTTGCTGAATTCAATGGGAGATATTTGCAAATACTTCCTGGCCTTCTGATATTTTAATTGCAAGTAGCCACCTTTTCTGTCTGAGCTTGCTTTTCTGCTACAAATATTCCCTTTTTATTTGGGCATGCTCTGTCAAAGGCTATACTCATGACATCTAGTGGATATTATAGGGTATTACATCATAGCTCATTACATGCTGCAAGCAATCCTTTGATATACTTGTGAGTCATTCTTCTGCAATTACAGTAATCTCCACTTGTCCCATCATGTGTTTATTATATGAATATGTGCCATTGACCAAATCCCTGATTGTTACTCGGCTAAATGACCGCTTCTGCTTAACAATTAAATAACTCAGGACTATTTTTTTTAATCTCACTATGCCTTATGCTGGTCATAAATGTTCTATCCCACACAACTAACCATGTGTACTAGCTAAATGTACACTAAAATGTTCTCTTTTTACCAGGACAGGTGTGTAAGCCTTACAATCCGTTCAGATGTTTTTCTGGTCTGTGTACCTTTTAAGCATCTGAAGATACCAACAGCAGTAAAAACCTTAAAGGCAATATTAGGTATGTACAGATAAAAAAAGGCCAGAAAATCTGGAGTTTTAAAGAGACACCCCAATACATAAAAAGTGAATGATAAATGACTATAACACCTAAAGAAAAAGTCTCCAATTACAGTTATGTGACATGGATTTCTTTGCTAAACAACACATGGTTTATACACTTACAGCACCAAGGAGCCAAATTTATTACCTGCTCAGCTGATAACATCATTTTGTTGGTGCAGTTTGGAAATACGAGAGGGTCTTTGTTATCTGGTTTCACGGTGTTAGGAGGAACTCTAGGGCCGTAGCATCCAATAGCTTTCAGTGATGTTCTCCAGCACTCGGGGCTCAGAAGCTGTTCAGAGGAACCTGTACAACACACAGAAAACCATGAAAAGTCACAAAAGTGTTTTGAAAGACAATATTTAAAATTCAATGTGGGAGATAGATATTTAACTCCCCCATGAAGGTCTGAAATCATAGAAATCATGGTTCTGGCTGTAGATTGCAGCATCAGGACTTCAGGGTTGAAATCTTTTTTTTTTTTTCTGGTGTTTAGACCTCAATGCAGGGGGGGTCATTATGTGGGTTTAATATAAGCTGCATACACACATGCAATAATTGTTGTTGGAAAGAATCTTTCTGGATCCTTTCCAACGACAAAACACTGCACGAAGCATGAATGAGTCCTTTACATACAGCTCTGTTCTGCTCTATAGAGAGGGGGGAGAATGATGGAGTGGCACCCCGCTGCTCTCTCTCCCCTTCACTTTTATTACGATCCTTCCTCGTGAATCTGCCAGGATGGTCATCCGGACAACGAACACTGCACACACTCTTCAGATTCCTGTCTGATATCAGACCTGAGGCTATTATCAGCCAAAAATCATCTGACGTGTGTACGTAGCCTTAGTTTATTACAATGCAGGAATGGCCAGTGTAAGACAGGCCTTGGGGTAGGGCATTGCTCCATGCACCACAACAACCAGCAGCGTTATGAAAAGCTAATGTATCATGAGGATAGAACTGTTTTAGCTCAGGTTTACAAGAGTAAAAAATAAAATTATTCTGATGGGAGAGGAGTGGGAGAGGAGTGTCTTAGCTATTTTTATTTCTGTAGCTGGCAACTGAAGAGACATGTTCTAAAGTTGGGCCCTTTTTGGATGCTGGGGGTATGCAGGAAGACCACTTACTTTGCATGAGAAGCCTCAGGCAGTCGCTGTAGTGATCTGGGAACTGATAGCGCAGAATGGAGCTCCAGTGCTTGCAAAAAATATTAAAGGGCATCAATAGATCTTCCTCAGGTTCCAGACCGCACAGAGTCAGAGCCAGGTGCACCGACTCCAGAAGCTTGCTGCGTTCAGACATGGAGGGCTTTGCAGAGTTCAACCAGTGGTTCAGATCAAACTAAAACAATATTAAAAAGCCTCTAAATGTAAAATGTAAAGACATAAAATATGAGTGTATGTAATATGTATGTATGTGTATGTAAATTCAGAAAACAGATTACAATACCAAATATAACTGAACACAATGTGTGTGTGGAGTACAAGGAATTTAGGAGACACGGCCCAGCACCCAATCACAAAAAGTTATGTCACAACTAGTTAGTCTTGACCAAGTAAACTATATTCCCAATAAGGATGTCACCAGAACACTGAGTCTTCGGCTGCCTTTCAAAGGCAACAGGCCTGATTTATTAAAGCTCTCTAAGACTAGAGAGGATATGCTTTCATCAGTAAAGCTGGGTGATCCAGCAAACCTGGAATTGATCTTTTCAAACTCATTTGCTAGCTAATGATTTGACTCCTAGATCAAATCCATTCCAGGTTTGCTGGATCACCCAGCTTCATTGATGAAAGTGTATCCTCTTTAATAAATCAGGTCAAATGTCCTAGAGTCTGGAATGTGGATTTTCTTTTATGGTACTGCTGGGAACTTGAATGGTTAGAGATCACATTTATCAGGGGAACGTGGATATGGCAGTTTGGATTCCATAAGTATATATGCAACAAAAAAGACCATGTTAAAGAGGGAACAATTAAAGGCGTATTTTATTTGGCTTAGCTTGAAACTCCGCCACAGATCCCCTATGTAAAGTCCTTAAATATATTTTGACGGATAGACTTTGTTACTAAAAGAATAAAAAAACTACTTATACAGCAAATATATGGTCAAAAAAACACAAAATCCAAAGTTTGATGTTTTTTACATAAAAGCACTGAAGTGCTGATCTACTTTTATCCTAAACCACTAGCTCATTACTCATGAATGAGTAAAAGCCTTTGCTGAGCAGATTAGATATGCTTTAAACGACTTTTGCATTTCTACACAAGTCTATGAGGATGTAAAACATGCAGGTAAAATACAGGTTGGAAAAAGGTCAAGTGCAGATCAAAAACACCTAGTCTATAAATTGTAAATTACTCCAAAAATGTCTCAAACTGATGCAATCAATACGATACGTTAATGAATTGACTATTATGAGCACAAGCACTTTGATCTGCATATCTGATGATATGATCTGGGTTTTTGGAAGGTACTGAAAGGATCCTTTCAGGTACAAGGGTATCAAAATTGCCAAGTATATGTAAACCTATAATCTTTTTTAGTATGTCTAGCATGCATCAATTTGTGTGGTTTTCCTGAACATATATATATAACTTATATATATATACATAGTTACAAAGGAAGTCCAAACTCAAAGAACATACATGACAGGCCTATACCACTACTGGTAAGTAAAAGAGAGGAAGTTTCTCCAGGTAAACTACACTAGAACATTGCAGATGTGCACTCAGTTATACATAAGAAATAACTAAAATGTGATTGTATTATTTATTTTTATGCAAACTACTGCAAAATAGCTACAATTAAAACAAATACTTACTCACAGCAGTCTATGTGTACTCAATAGAAGGACCAGAGCAGAACATACCTTGGTGAGCAGCATAAAGATGACATCACTGTTGTCTTCAGAAATGGCCTCCACCACCTTCTCATACAGGTGTACAAATTCTCCTGGTGAGGCGGCAGGGGTAAAATACGGAGACAGCAGGTTACAGAGGCGTCGGTTCTGCAGAATGGTCTGTAGTATGGGCCGACACTCAGACTGGGTTCCACTTATAAATACCTTGAGGGGGAAAAAAACACAAACACGGGATTCCATGAAGTCAAAAATACCAATCTTCTGATGCAGAAGTTGCTACACACCATGCTGAAAGTCAACGCTTGGGTTTTCAAGGGGTTCCGATTACAACTTCTAGGATGGCATGCAGATAGGAGGGTATTAATTTTTTAAGGGGGATGCCTGGAATATTAAACTGAACTGAATTAGTTATAACATTTAAACTGTCTCAGATTCGCATTGAACTATGCTATATATGTATTGCCCACTTATGTGTGAATAAGGGCAACAATAATCTCCAGGTATGATACTGGCAGCACACGGGCTCAGAGCTTAGAACTTTGGCAGCACTAGGTCCCAGGTTCGAATCTCGGCCAGGGCACAATGTGCATGGAGTTTGCATGTTCTCTATCCGTGTTTGCATGGTTTTCCTCAGGGTTTCCTCCCACAGTACAAAGACAAGCAGTTAGGTTTTTTGGTTTTTGCCAAAAAATTGTCCTTGTGGACATTGTAACTGTGGTAATGACATCTGACTATGGAAAAGACATTAGATAGTAAGCCACTATGAGGCACAAATAGAGTTCTAGTTTTGCCAACTGGCAGCCTTACTGTAGCAAAAATTGAGATTATTAGATCCCCTAGGCCAGGAGGGGATAAGAATATTCTATAAAATACAAGTCAATAAAATAAATACCAAAGTACTACCTGTCCCAGTATTTCAATACAAGAGGTGAAGAACTGTCGGGAAGGAGGGTGACGCTGCGTTTCATCACACACAAACTCCACCACAGCAAAGAAGGTCCCAATCCCAATTTTCTGTATCTCCACAGGTGAATGCACCTTATAAGCATTGACGAGAGCCCTAAATACACAAAAGCAATGGTAGCATGTTATGATATGGTAACATGGAGGACAGTCCACTACCCGTTCCTAACCACATGCTGTATACATGCCCAGTAAATGATATCTGTATTTAAGCTATATAATTAAGCCTGAATTAGCTTTGTTTCTCAAAATCTGCCCAAAGTTCAGTAGTAAAGCTGTAAACCTTTATTAGGACTTATCATTTCCAATCATGTAAATTTTGTATTTTTCCCATAGAGTTTTTTTTTTAATTAAATTTGGCCATGTCCCCTCATCTCCTGATCCTATCCATTGGTCAGGTGTGCCAACTCTAAGTAACCAGCGTAGAGAAACCAGTGCACAGAAATATATAGTAAAGCAGAGGAGCCTACTGTGTCAGAGCTAGAGCTGTCCTATCCCTAGGAAGCATGCACTTTGTTGATTGCAGAACTATAAGTTGTGACTTATTAGGATATTTCCATGTCACTTGCCAATTCTGTTTCACTTAAAAATCAGGTAAGCACACACAAAAAAGCATTAAATACCTTCACTACATAATATAAACATATGAAATGTACAAAAGATAACAGTATACAAACCAATATTAGTAGAAAACTTACGTTATGAAATTCTCCAGATGCACCGCAGTTTCTATAATGTTGAGTGCCGTAGGTTTGGTGGCCTCAGCTTGCAGCTGTTTCATCTCTCTGCGGAGGACATGTAGCTGCTGGCTCACAGCCTCATCCATCTGCATCCCTTCAAACTGCAGGAACCAACAATTTACTATAAGCTTAGTATCTGGAAATGGGTATTTTGTCCATCCAAACTATAGAACAGAATCCATTTAAAAGATAGAAAAAATATCTTTCTACAGCCCATTAATTTACCTTTATGTGATTGTGTGAAGTCAGAATGGTGTATAAGGTATTTGCAGACAATGGTATACTAACAACCACAACAGTTGACTTTAAGCTAAGCATATTTTAAATGGTATGCAACTTCTGAACTTCTGCTTTGAATCTTTTCAAAGAGATGTTCTGTATTTCCATACAGTGGCAACATTTCCGTTCACTTATACATTACTATTAAGTGAGCCTTGTCATTCCAGGACTGCGTCACTGGGTGAATATAAAACTAATGCAACCATGTCATATGAGGTAAGCTACAATGTTTTACATTTTGGTTTGGGTTTATAGCTGTTTTAAGCTCAGCAGATAATCAGGTATAAATTTTTCTTCTCGATAACAAAAGCTTTGGCTCAAAAACAAACCAGAACATTAGCAAACACAGAAAGAAACAGAGAAGGGTTATTTTGCAAAACTGTATTAAAAATAGTTTTAACAACAAACTCACAAATAATCATCTGCATACCATATTATCAGATATCATGGTAAGAATTCTTTGTATGGGATAAATCCTAATCTATTCTAGACATGACCCGATTATTGCTTTGAATTATTCAGAACTGATAGAAATCACAGTATAACATTCAATCAGTATACAGTTGAAAACAGTCTTCAATCACAACACGTTTCGCTCTTAATGGGCTTCCTCAGGAGTCATAATATGCTTATTTTGGAATGAAATCTGAATTTCAAAGTATTTTCATCCATGAAGAGTGGAATATTTTAGTTCTTCAGGATGTTTATTATGTGAGTAATCAGATCTGATAGTCTATTGGAGCAACTGGTACCCAATATGTGGATCCAAATGGTCCAACAGACAAAACTTTTTAACTCCATAAGATCTGTATGTGGTTATTGTTTCCAGACTTGGTATACACACCTTCTCCAGAAAGTGTGATTGGCCTGAGGGCTGCAGCCGCAGCTTCTCACAATCTAACAAAATTATGAGAAGTGTGTGTGAGAAGCTGCGGCGGCAGCTCTCAGGTCGGTCAGACTTTCTGGAGAAGTCTGGAGACGGACACTGGGACAGTCTCTTGGCTTGTATCGCAGTTTTGCCAAATAACCCTTCCCTGTTTCTTTGTGTGTTAGCTAATGTTCTGAATATTAAATAAGGGTTGGCAATAACAAATACACATTATACGATTTCACTTGCACTATTGTTTTTTTGTTTGTAGTGTTATCAAAAACAAACCATAAAAGTATTAGGTTTAAAAGTGTTTGGGAAATTTCCAAGTCGGGGACGTTGAAGAGTGACAGAAAATACAATCTAAACTTGCTTCGCTCTCTTTGTTTAAGATGACAGGTCAGGTCCCAAAATATGTGAAAATGAACAGCTTAAAAAATACTGAAAGGTACCTTAGTTTATGTTTAGATCAATCCCTGTCAGACCTTGGCTATACACAAAGCTGTGACTTAAAGTCAACACTAAGTCTAACACTTTTTTAAATTTAAAATGGAAGAGACTGCTAACCATTGAAGATCTGGCAACGGTCTGTTACCTGCTTGACCTGGGGGCCTAAAGTCAATTAGGTAGCCCTTAGTAGACCCTGGGACTGGAATGTTCACTGTAATCCTATTGATGAGATTTTAAAAGTGTAATTAAACCCTTAAACAAAAAGTCACCATGGGGTACAGTTTTTAGCAAAAGAGACATGCAACGTCCCCTTTGTCAAAAAAATATTCCCTGGTACCTGGTGGCTTTTTGTTTTTTGCCTAAACTACACAGTGCAAGCTCAGCACTGTTGCATATAGAGCCAGATGGCAGATATGACTCCTGTGAAAGAGTTACATGACCACTGGCCCTCCAGAGGCTGAAGAGGATCACCGTAGGCCAAAAAGTCTGCAGTGGAGTTGGCAATGAAGATGTCAGATTCGAGGATGCAGTGGTGACAGCTTCCTAAACCTACAGGGTGCCTACAAAAAGGGGAGTTTGTACCCAATTATGGCAAAAGTTTGCCCACATTAATAAGCATTTAGCTCTACCAGGTAATTAGCAGAGATTATCTTGTCCAAGGCAGAGTAAATGATAGCTTGAGAGAACCACCATCATTCAATCAGATAATGTTAATGATTATGCAGTAGCCCCTCACCTTGACCATCACAACTGCCGGCCCACTGCAGGTTTTATTGAGGTTGCTGCGACACTCTATCTTCATTTCGATTTGTTCCTCTCTGTTGACGTAGAGTTTAGGGATAGTATCAAGCATCTCGCTGTCTAAGGCCACTTGTTGGGCCTCTCGCATAGAGGCAGTTCTGGGGCAAAAAAATAAAGCGTCAATCACCATTAAAAAAATTCCTGGAAATGTATTGTTAATAAAGAATGCGCTTTTTTTTTTACACCAAACACTTTTGCAACTTTTAAGTGCAATGCACAATAAAGCACTTTGTGTTCATTAATGAAACATGGCGCATTCATTCTAAATGATACCCCAATCACTAGAAGTTGTCCTGGTATTCTTTTTGCACAGAGAAATTGGCGCCACCAATTGGCGCCACCATCTTCTTCCGGGTTCTTCTTCGTACGTCCCATGATCTCCTACTGCACGGGCACAAGATCAGGTGACATACATGGGGAAAAAGATTGCCGATCTCACTACGTATTCGTGAGATCGGAAAATTTCTTTCTCTCATTAAAGAAAGATGTCCTTCTGTGCATGGCCAAGATCAGGCATGCGCAGAAGGAGCAGCAAAGAGCCTCCCGGGATGCGTGACTTAGGTATCACGGGAGGCTTTGCACACCTATTTCAAATACAGTCTTTTGAAACATTAGAATGAACTGGATATAACTGAGAATGTAACCGGAGAAGAAGACTATGGAAATCTAGCAAAAGTTCAACTGTTCAGTACTGTGTCATGTCTGACCCCTATCCTTGAGCAAAGTTATCCAAGGTTGTCCAGTGTGTTGATCATTTAAAGTATGTTCACACCATGCCGAGCTACAGTGGGCATATTTTTGTGCATAAATAACTTTTTTTTTGCCTCTGTAACAGGAATAAAGCCTGTCCTGCTCTATTAAGTTTTGTTATTGGTGTGTGACTTACTTTGCATGCTGCTGCAGGACTGTCAGGTCTTTGTGAACAAGTTTCATAGCATCCTGGGTGTTGAGAAAACAAGATTGCGGAATGACCGGTACAGGTGACTTCATCAGCTGCAAGGTGGTACCTGGGACCGGAGCGTTGTGCTTCTTCAGGTTAGTAAGGATTCTGTCCTTTGCAGCTGGAAGCAAAATAGACAGACAGAAAAAAGACATACGGAAAGAGAATAGAAGAATGAACATATTGTGCCAAAAATCCCCTCACAGCAAAAGTTATTATTAGATCTGACCATGCTCACTTCTAACAATCTACTCTAAATAAATGTGAAACTTATTCTTCCTATATTGGGGCTTTCTCCGTCCCTTTTTTTCTTCCTCATCACCATGATAATGAAAATTTATTAAAATATTTCTATTATCATTTCACTTCATATTTTAGATGCCTCTGTGCTTCTTTATGCAATGCAGGTACTGTAGATCAGGGATATCCAAGAAGGGCCAGTCGGGTGATGTACATAGATATTTGAAACTATACAGGCACCCTGCCTCAGTAACAAGTGTTCAGTATCGAAATGTCTTGATGGGTAGAAGTCAGTCTGCAGGAGCTGATGACTCTACATTATGCCTACATATAAAGGTGAGTCTCCATGATAAAAACCTAAATTCAATGAAAGAAAGGGGTGGGCCAGTGGCAGTTATGCTATAGTAGAAAGAGCTTTATGATGATGGACGTCCTCCAGCTAGGAAACAAGGTGGGCTCTATCTGAGAGCACATTGAGTTTGATTTAATAAAGCTTTCCAAGGCTGGAGAGGATACACTTTCACCAGTGAAGCTGGGTATTCCAGAAAATCTGGAATGGGGTTCTTCAAAGTATTTTGCTAGCAAATGTTTTGAATCCTGGACCAGATCCATTCCAGGTTTGCTGGGTCACCCAGCTTCACTGATGAAAGTGTATTGTCTCCAGCCTTGGAGAACTTTAATAAATCAGGCCTATTGAGAAAAGCTCACAGTATGTAGCGAAATCAGAGCAACCAATTTCCTTATGGGAGAGAAGGCTATACAACTGTACACAACATAAGGTAAGGTTGGGAGTGCAGCTTTAACAACTATGTGGCCTGGTTTTAGTCTGAACACAGCATGTCATGTGGCCATAGAGCCACAATAACCTTACAAATTAGCAATTAGTAGTTCACACTGTACCTGCAGCAGAGGGCAGGGAATCCACAGTAACAGCTGGAGTCAGCAAACTGGTATCCATTTCCACCTTGATTTGGTTCCAGGCATTGACAGTTTCTTGAATTTCAAACATAATGCGTTCCATGTTGATAAATTCCATCCACAGGTTCTAGGGATGGAGTATACCATAAGACAATGCACCATGAAATGTCTCTTCTCCCCCAACTTTCAAGATTATACAGTTTTAAGCTTAGTATGTCTGGTAACCCAAATATTAGGCAATTGTCACTTACATACACACATGCATAATAGGTGTGCTTATTTTTATTTTATTGGGCTCTTTAATTTTTTTTTTTTTTGCTTTTATTAATATTTTTTAACTTTACTTTTTTACTATGGTAAGAGGGCTAATATGCAGTCAGGGAAGACCCTTAGCCACATGTAGGAAAGATTGCACAGCTTTACAGCTGCTCAGATTGCCCTAACACAAAAGTCCTGAGCCTCTGCCATCATTTAAAACAAGCTCAAGCTGCAAACTTGTTTTAACCCTTTTAAAACCATAAAGCATGATAAACGTCATGATAAACCATTACAATCTCCAGCATCACTGGGTTAGATTACTGCCACGTCCATCCATTTATTTTGCTCTCACCTGCTCCCTGCGCATGATCTTGGCCAGCCGATGTGGGTCGTACTGCTTGGGCAGGGATGGGATGTAGACATCTCCCTTTTGAAACTTGTCATCTTCCAGCCACACAATAAACACATTAAATAACCTGTCAGAAAAGGACAAATTGCCTGAGATTTAGCACTGAACCTAGGGCAAACAAATACGCAAATGAAATACATATATGGGAAATGTTTTATGATAAGTCTTCAGAATTATCAAACATTTTGAACCTTGAATTCATGAACTTAATTCATAAAGCATTGTTTACTCTCACGGTGACCAATCAGACAAGCTGATGCTCTCTGAAGATCTTTTAACGTTATTAAGTTTTTATTTTATAACAACCCCCTATGCTTTCAAAGCCTTTTTTATAATCCTATTGATGAGGTCATCTGAAAAATAAGAATCACCGTTAATGTTGTGAATACCGTCTTAAACTTGTATTTATAGAATAGATTTTTTTGAATTCATGTATTCATTGAAAGAGATGAGTTAAGTGAACCTGACTTGACATGGCTGTGTGATTGGTCTGTAAATCTGCCAATAAACCTCAACTGTTTGTCTCTGTGGACGACTGGGGTTGCTGAGTACTCTATGCAATCGATTTTCCAAACAACATTATTGTGCCGTGACCCGGATACATAAAGTATTGATGATAACTTTGCATGTTGCACTCATTTGTATTTTTTTATCTGCCTATAGGTAGATAGGTCTCACCCGAGCCAGCTTCTCCCACTTGCACTCCCACAGTAATGAAAACATGTGTAAGACAGAAAGACAAAACATGTGTAACTAAAGTCACATAGGAATCTGAACAGTCAAGTTTTAATCCTTACAACTGTGCAAGCCTACATTTGACACATGTACATTTTCCTGCTTCTCAAAGAAAAAGCTGGACTTTCAAAAGAAAGCTAATATGGTTGAAAAAATGGTTAAAAAATGGTTAAAAAAATACATGGTTAAAAAAATGTAAGTCCTTTAAATTCAGATTCTTGTGTAAGTGAAGTCATGACTGGTTATATTCTGTCCAAACAGCTTTGTGATTCTCACACCTAGTCAGACAGGACAGTCTTGTCAGCAACCCAACCTTTTATATGACATGTAAGTATTACAGCTTGGCCGACCTGCTGGACAATGAAGCAGCAAACTGATACACTATACATTCAATGTCTGTGCTCTTCTCTCCTGTAAGCATATGGTAGTGTTCAAATGAAGCTAGAGGCCCGAATGGCTCATGGTACCACTGTCCCTCCTCAAATGCTACTTAAAAGTAGCTTAGGTGACACCAATATTACTAATTACACAACTGTGGGCTGTTCTGTTGACTATAGTTTTGTATATAAAGAATACAAGTAATTATTTGTATTGTTGCTTAGCATCATTAATACAAATAGATACAGAACTGATCAGAAACCCATTTGATAAGTCAAGGAATGGGAACTATTAGTAGACAAAAACTTGTGTGTGTAAGTAGGGTTATTCTTTAGAAGGATAAAAACTTGTTTCCCCATGCGTTTCACCACTTGGCTTCCTCAGGGGTGGGTAAAAGATATTGTAACAATGAATTAGTTGAAGATAATTATACATACAGAAAACTCGGGTCTTGAGGAAAGGACATCCCACAGTATTGGCAAAGTTATTTCTTATTTGGTGTCACATAGCACGTCTGATGATTATAAGAGGCTGTTAAATTCATAGACCTCATTGTTGTCAGAACTGGTTGCAATTTTTCACAATTCTTCTACAAACAACTACTTTGCCAAAAAACCCTATTCTATCTTTCTTTCTGTATATATTTACTAGCATTGTCCTAGATCCCAATCTCCTACATTGTAAGCTTCTTGGAGCAGGGTCCTCTCCTCCTGTGTCACTGTTTGTATCTGTCTGTCATTTGCAAACTGTATTTAATGTACAGCACTGTGTAGTATGTTGGCACTTTATAAATCCTGTTTACTAATATAAATAATAATCGCATTAAAGGGTTGGCAGCCCAAAACCACTTTATACAAAGTGAGATTCCTATCAACGTAAATCGACTATGGTTTTGTAAATTTGTTCAGCCAAACTTGTGGCCCAAGCAATCTTTCCAGACCGCACGTCCAGGGTCTGATCACTCTGAAGTTAAGCAATACAGCCTGATCCAGGACTGGCTCCAGCCTGGGATTTGGCACTGACCTTGCAGCTAACTATTAGACTCATCTTTGGGGTGTCCCTTCCTGGAAGCATGACCTCACGGTCAAGAACTATGCAAAGCACCTAGGTTACTAGTGCTGCCTTCTTCAATTGTTTTTTAGTAGGTTGATATCAGGTTAGATTTAGATACTTCGTTCAGAGTTCAGGGAGCATGTCCTAAAACCTAAGTATAATTTTCTTGTTGTCTCTTTAAATCTTGAATACCACTGATATAACAAGTTTGCAACTGTTGGATTTCTTACCTGACCAGCTCCTTGTGCAGATCTGGAGAGGTCATACACTCCTGTGCGTTTCCCCCAGAGTCTGAGAAGACCGGAGATCCGTCCATTGGGCCAAGGGCTCGGATGGCTTTGCTTGCCAAATGGTGAAAATCAGCCACTTCTATCAGGCGACGCTTCATCTGTTTAAGGAGGTGATGGTGGGCTGCGCTGCTGAAGAACCTCTTTCCGATGCATCCCTCAACCGGTAACCTGAGAAGAGAACACAATTAAGCAACAAAGCTGGACTAATATTACTGCTACTAAATACAACTCAATTATTTAAATTTTAGGTAATCTTCCCCCATGTTTACAGATCATTAAATGTTAATGGGAATGAAATAGAAGCTCCCTGCGCATGCATTTCGATGAGAGTCACATGTTGATTCTGACTTTTCATTATACAGGATACTGAGGCGCCCAAATGGCTAAAAAAACAATAAGGAGTTCAAAGATGTCCCCTGCTGATTGGAGTGCTATAGGTCTGATTTATTATAGGGCATATAAAACCTATGCAAGGAGACCACTGCTTCTTCATAAGGATCACAGATCTTTTTCTGTTATATCCTGAAAGGGGACAGACATTTAGCTTCAATTAGACTGGAATATATTTAGCTGATTTAAACTGAATTTATCCAAATTGTGAAAATTATTATTTTGATAAAAACGATGCCATATTACCACACAAATTACAAAACATTGTAACATAAACAAAACAGTGACCAATGAATAATGTCTGCATGTACTTTCTAGAACAAGATAGTTTTATATTATAATTTTAGCTCTTGGAATAAACAATGCAATGCATGAAATTATTTTTCAATATTTCTTACCCATATTGAGGTCCAGGGCGGCTCAGGTACAGAAGGAAAAACTTTTGCCAAAAAAATGGTAAGAGGGGATGATCAGCCGGAGTAGCCATGGCTTGGTGAGCCCAGCGATAAATCAGCAATCTTTGTAAAGAAGGCACAATGGGCAACTTCAGCTGCTGCTGGGCTTTCTGCAAACACAAAGAAATGCATGAGCACTACAGAAGTTCTGTAAATTATTGACACCAAGATGCACGCACACACACGTAAGGCAGACAAATGGCTTATCAAACAATGTAGGCAATAGAGAACTGCAGAAGACAACAAGAAAACCTCTAAATTTGGGTTGTAAGTGTAAATCCTAAAATGTATTTTTCAATATCCTTCACATCATGTCTCAATGTATGCAATATTTTTAAAAGCCTAACTAAACCCATGTTACTCATCTGTCCCCACTCCCTCACAGGGAATCACCATCATCTTTTTTCTTGTCTTCCTGTAGTGGATCTTTAGTTGTCTTAATTTGCTGTGCCAGGATGTTGTAATGCAGGAGTTCATTAATTCCTGGCATGCACAGGGGAAGCCAGGATTGCCGGGTATCCTGGCAAACAAAAGGTGCAAATGCGCAGCTCAGCTTTTTGTCAGAAACCCTTAGCTTGGTGAATGCAAGACTTCCTTGCATGTAATTGGGTATACTCCGTATGTCAATTTTTTTTCTAAATTTGCTTTGCTAAGTGAACAGCCTGAACTCTCTCCAGTAAACTAGCATTACTGAGCCTGATTTATTAAAGCTCTCTGAGACTGGAGCAGATACATTTTCATTAACCTCTCTAGTGGTTCATTCCTTTCCGGTTTTATGTGTCTAAAAGCGGTACATTGTTTTTCATGAAAATTTATTTTACAGTATAATATAATAGTATGAGTATAATAAAGTTTAAAACACATCATGTAAAAATAATAAATTGAATAAATTAAAAAATCTTTACATTAAAAAAAAAAACAAATGTTTTAATTTTTTTAAAATACATATTATATTCATACTAATAAATAAATATAAATATATATATATATATATATATATATACTGTAAAATAAATGTTCTTGAAAACAATGTACTGGTTTTACACATAAAAATCCAATGTATTGCATTCAATTTTGTATTGAATGCAATTTTTGTATTGAATGCAATACAAATAGATTTTGAATTTCCCACCCCGCCGGCAACGTACACACGCACCAACTTCACCGGGAACTCCCCGGTTACTCATCGTGTGCAGAAGCCGGCCGGAGGAAGAAGGAAGAAGAAGGAGATAGCGGCGATGGTCGGCGCGGGACACCGGTGGATCAGGTAAGGCTGTATTTACTAATACCCCCCATAGGTTTACCTACCCCGAGTGTGACTCGGGGTTAATGCATTTAGCAACTTTTTTCAACCGGGAGTCACACTCGGAGTTACCGCTAGGGAGGTTAATGAAGCTGTGTGATCCCGCAAACCTGGAATGGATCTGGTTCAGGATTGAAAACATTTGCTAACAAATAGCAAATGACTAAGAAAATCTATTCCAGGTTTGCTGGATCTTCCAGCTTCACTGATTAAAGAGTATCCTCTCCAGCCTTGGTGAGCTTTAATAAATCTGCCCCAATATGTTTGGATCCTGGGCTCCTGGTTGTGTGTAGAAACAATTTATATTAGCAATGTTGCTTGGTGTTCCTGACTATATTACAAAAGTGTTTTCCTATTGTACAAATATAATTAAAGCAAATGTTAATGACAGAAATCTGAACTTTAATTACTGGAATGCCATCTTGGACATGGACCACGGCAGAACCCATGCAATCCAGGGTATGCAATTATACAAATAGCAATTAGCTTCTGTGATTTATCTGTCACATCCTGCAATTTTTTGGTCCATCCCTAAGAAAGGTGGCTTTATTATCTACAAGTAAGTTAAACCAAGTGAAAGGAAGCAATACACATATTCATATTAATAGTAAACCAGATTTAAAGGGGACTTTTCACCCCAACATGAATAAATTTTTGTTTGTCATCCTAATTCACATTTCAGAAAAGCTTTATAAAACTAATTCAAATGTAGGTTTTTCTTTAAAAAAGGACCAAAGTTTAAGAATACACTATGAAATAGTCAGTGCCTTCTGGGAAGGATAAGTTTATACAGACTGCAGACAGATATCGGAAATGAAATAATAAAATGTCACTGATTTCATAGGATTTCTATTGTACATGCATACAGAATGGTTTTCCAGTTTGATGTGAAAGGTTCACTTTAAGGGTGTTCATTGGCTCCTTGGAAGAGATACCTTAAGAGCTTGATCTGGAGACATAGAAGGATTGCTGAGTAACTCATATTCGACAACCCGCCGCAACTGTGAATCCTCTTCAAACAAAGACTCTGTATTCAGCACAGTCCATGAAAACCATATCTGAAAATACAATTAGTGCATGACAGTATTAGAAATGCTTCAATGACAGGATGGAAAAACTGCTGTTCTGCTAGACTGTGCCCAAGTAAATGAGAACATTTTCTCCAGATCACAAATAACGAAAAATGTAAAACGCATGCAAAAGCCTAAACTTTTTTGGAGTAAGGAAGTTTTAGCACCCTGGCCTATGACTGTCTGGATCCCTACTGGAGAAGTTTACCTTCTTTGTCCTGCTGACTGTTACCAGTCCTGTTACCAGGACTGCAAAGGAAGGAAAATCTAAAATAATCAGTTGTCACCAGAACAGGAATAAAAATAAAATCTTCTAGCGGGCACAAATATCTAAGAGGGTGTTTATTGATAAGGAAAAAAAAAACTGACAGGTTATTTTCTTCATATAAAATGAGTACCCCTGGTATAATTATTAAAGAATTTAACTCATAAATGCACAAAAACAATAAAGAATATATTAACCATGTTTTATAGACCACCAAATAAATTATTATAAAATTAGGAGCAGACCTGAACAGAGAACCCATTAAAATGGTCTGAAATCAAGATTTATCATAAAAAGGACCCAGTGTCTCCATTAGGGAAGTCTTTGCTTACCTGAGAAGGGTTATAGTTGGAATCAATAAAAGATGGAGTCACATTGCCAGCCACAATCCAGCCAACAAAGGAGGACAAAATTCCGCGATCACAGTGATATCCCAGAGCGTCCTAAAAAAGAAAGATGGAAATAAGAGAAGCAGGTCAGTTACTTCACGTCTTCAGGAAGAGGGGTATAACCTGTGCGGCACAGTATGCGATTTTTAGATCTTGATGAATGAGGAAGTATTTATTTAGTTGTAAATGTAACGGTCTTATGTTATGGATAGTGCCCAGTGTGTATGTTACCTTGTGCTGTTGGTAGAGCAGCTTCTGTACGCAGTCCTCCTCCATGTATCTAAATGCTGATTTACACAGCTGGTCCATGAGGTGTAGGCTGCCTTTATCTCTATGCCACAGCTGTTGACTTATGAGAACCTGAGTCCAGAATTCCAGCACTGCCACAGGGCCCACTTCATTAGGTTTGGTGCTAGCAGCAATATGGGCCTAAAGAACAAAATGACATGTAATTTCCCCTATGTATATCATAATCCTTCTGGAGATTGGCAGTTGGGATATACCATCTTCTACATACTTCAACAGACCAGAACATATACTGGTAATATATTATTGAAAAAAGAAGAGATTAATAAATGATAGCTACCATTTGTGTTGGTCTCCTTGCCACTAAACCCTAAATGCTAAGCAAAACAAAAAAACTATGTGCAATCTGTAATAAACTTGCAATTGTCTGCACAGCAGAGGAAAGGGGAGATTCAGTTGTGCTGCACTGCTAACACATTGACAATTTAAATGTGGACAGGAGGGGAAAGGAATTTTCGAGATGAGCTTTTTAGTCCACTGCTTCCCTTGTTTCTGCTGCCCAGTTCCAGGCTAAGGGAAAGATAAGACCTCAAAGTGGAAGTCAACTGCGGTATGAAAAAATTGGGTCTTCCCTGCAAGACAGGGTTGTGCTGTGTGGCAAACCTAGATGGATATAAATCTAAACCTATAAACAAGTGTTAGCGGTTTGTCTGGAATGCAACCTTAAGATCATTAGAAATGACCACATCTGCCAAACAACCAGTTCAGATTTGGCAGTGCTAACCCAATTTTTTTTCACAGATATGACCTTCAATTATCAGAGCAGCCAATCCTTTCCTCCATCCTTCTCAACATTTTTCTCACCTGAATCATGTTAGTGAGCAGCTTCACATTCTCTCCATAGTTTATGGAGGTCAGGTGCTGGGTGACCTTGTGAGTCATCTGCATAGTCATCCCCTGAGGAACGCCACTGTCTAGCTGCAGGAATAGCTGTATATAGGACAAAAACCTGAAGGGGAGAAAATAGGAAGAATAAACGCAGAAGAACTTATAGAGATTATGTCTATTAATAGACAATGAATAATTCATTCTCATATACTTCTCAGCAATACAGATTATTTCTATTCCATCAGAGAGAGAAAATATAAATCATGATACAAGTCAGCAGTGTTAAAAAGTTAATTAAAAAACTAAATAAAAACCATAAGGCGTTAACAAAAAAAAGCAGCTCAGACTGCAATAGTTAGGTAAAATCAAGAGCCGTTTCCCCAGTCCTTTTGTTTCATTAGCAAATGTCCTCAGTTACTGGAGTGAATGACATCCAATGTCACTTATACTGAAAGACTAGGGGTATTTCTGCTGTCACCAAAGCCTCCTTTAGTTACAATAAAGTAACATGGAGAGCAGCTATGTTATCATAGCTGCACCGCTCCCTCCATCATCCCTTACCACTGCCATTGGGAAGATTGAAGAAGAGGATTGCAGTGCATTGTGAAGTGCCCAAAGACTTTGAGAAAAGGTAAGTATCAAAAAGGCAAAACATACGGGGCTCTATATATATATATAAAACAGGGAATCTGACATTCTCTCCAACATTCCCTGATCCATGTGTTTTATTGGTTGTAATTGATTCCCGCCACGTACATTTACACACACACACTCAAGCTAATATACCAAGTATATGAATAATATATGTTCTCATATTGAGTCAGCAGAGGGAATTTTACATCACATTTTTACTGCATCCTTAACCTTGCTGAGAATAAAAGTGAATTCACAGTGAAAAACTAATTGAAGTGACTTATCTCTTACAGGACAGTTTTGTCTGTGGTTTCAGTAGGACAACCAGGCAAACTTCTTCTGATGTGTTGTCTCTGACAATATTTATTCAGTATACTGTGTCTATATAGAGGAGAAGTGTTTTCACCTTAGAGTTTTAGGACTACACCTACCCCTCTCGTCAAATTGATAACATAGGAGCAAGGTGCTCTGTAATTCACAGAAATAGCTGGGAAACCATAAATGATAAGATTTAGAAGAATGTTTTACTAATAGAGAAATATTAATGTAGTGCTGACATGGAGTGCTTGCAGTGATCATGTCACTAACTGTCTCAGAGGAGCTCACAATCTACAGACAGGATTCAGGATTCATAGCAGGAAGATCTACTAATTATACCAAGCCCATGAAGATTAACCTAAAAATCACACTTCTGAGTAGAACTATTTTTTTGTGTGTGTTTAAAAAAAAAAGTACTCACAGCTCATTTTTCAAGAGATAGCTGGGACATGGATAAAACATTTGCAGGACTTTATCCAAAATGTGGACCACAGCACGCAGATGTCTTGCTTGTACTAGATCCCCCAGCATCATTACACCTTCTGCACAAAACTTATCCACACTGCAAAGACAGAACAAGTAAAATAGGATGGAAATGTATGCCAGGAGTTTTCAATAGAAGGGAAAAAAATAACAAAACATAAAAACAGACATCAGAGAGACCACCAAGCAACGCTAACTTACGTGTGCCCAACTGAAGCTGCTGCCAGGGCGATGTAACAGCCAATGGGTACACTGGCTTTTACAGCCTTTAGTACAGGGTGTAAAACATTTGCTTCTGTCAGATCCGGCACAGCATCGCAGAGCTGCTCAGGACGATCATTTCTGTGTAATTTAAGCCTCAAGACCAAATCCCAAGCCCACTGGTTGAAGGATGCTTCTGGAGTCTGTCCAGTTCGAACAATGCTGGCCAGGTAAGAAACCTAATGGAAACCATACAATGACTGGATTACAAATTGAAGTATTAAATTAATCTTATCATTTCAAAATAATACAGAAACTGACTTTTCTCACTTTGTCTCACACTCTGGATTGAGTAAAAAAAACGTTATTTCTTCATTACTGATGTTTTTGAAAATCTAGGGATGGCTATTGCCACTAAGACAAAGGTATGTGGATGCAAAGGTTTTTGCTATAAATACTCTTAAAAAATACATAAAGGAATCACAGAATCCAGCTTCAGTATCTAGTATCTATATATTATACATAATAGCTATATATTATATATAGAAATAGAAACAGCTGTACAACTGTTGTAGAGGGGTACAGGCAAGAAGGCTCCAATGACCACGGGTAACGTGAAACAAAACTTAATTTCAAAAACAGCGCTGACAGCCAGCAGCTATTTAGTAATCCACTAATGAAAAGCTATAGTCTGAAAATCTAAAGCAAAAAGAGGACAAAGGGGACCACTGCGAACCGAAACACTGTGTTGGTCTGCATGGTCTAAAACCCTAAAAGGGGGTTTTTTTGGCATCTTGACTGACTGACTTGATGAACTGACTCCATCCAAAAATTTTTTGGCTACAGATATTCATTAAGATATCTATATATACTAGAAGACAGTCATGCCTTAGGCAGAAGCCATATCTAGCAATACCCAATCAGTTGAATTCTGCATTTGGATGAACCAACCTGCTTTATACTTTCTGAGATGATCCCAGTGTATGGTTTATCGGAGATATACTTCTGATAAGCCTCCAGAACCATCAGGGCCACCTCAACATGTACAGAGTGATCAAGGTGAAGAGTTTTCTGTGAAGGAATCAAGAACATCAAATATCATATTCTCATTTACTGGAGAACCAATCACAAATAACTTTTACCATATTTTTTGTTTCATTTGGTTTGTTGGGATACACATTTGATGAAGACCAGAATAAAGTAGAGCCCTTAACCTAAGGCCCATTATACTTTTGTTTACCCAGTTCCAGCTGTGGTGACCAGGATGCAGAAGCTTCTTATCATACTGGTCTCCGTGTAGTCTTGTTTCAACCCCCTTGTTGATCACGTGGTAATTCTGTTCAGTTCAGGACTAGTATCTAGATCATTGGAATGGGGCATGGATGTTGAAGAAGTACTTGCCCGCATTCTATTTCTGATGAGTGGAGGACTAGGGCACAGGCTGGTGCAGACAAGGGTAAATCCTAACTCCGGATAAATTACAAATCTACCCCTATAGTTGTGCTATGTCACAATGTTTGTCTTTGACCAAGCTGTCTGTAAAAAGCACCTTTACTCACATAATCCTTTGCAGTAGGCATCACTCCTCTTTTCTCTAGGTTGTTAGCAGACTTTCGGTGTCCTCACTTACAATGCAGGACTGCTAGTCCTACATTGTAGCGAGGACAACACACCTGAAACCACCAGACAGAGAGAACAGTACTTAAGGGACCAGAAGCCCAAAAGGAATTACCTGAAGGAGCAAAGGATCAGATAAGAGAAAGTTCTTTTTACTGGTACCCTAGGTAGAAATGTATATTTAACCCTCACAGTGTGGTAGGAGCCCGGCTGCAGGGGTATTTTGTCATTTATCAGCATTTAGTAAAATAAATAAAAATAATAATAATATTAAAGTAAAAAAGTATTGCTCTATGGAAAAAAATGCAATTTACTTATTATAGGCTAGGAGCAATATGTTTATTTAAAAACATGACCTGAGTCCCACTTTAATAGGTATTAAAGTATTGGCTATTGTCTTCATACCGATTCGTCAGTACCCCAGTTGAGTCCCTCCAGGATGATACAGGCCAGTTTGTTTTCCACCTCTGAGAGGTTGTGGCTGATCAGCCAGTCCCTGATGACTCCAATTTCTGTGGCACTTGGTTTCCAGCGGTGTAGGGGTAATTCTTTAAATAAGTACAGTGAAACCTAAAAAACAGCAAAACAAATATGTTCTTTGTCTTTTTAATGTATCTGTACAGAAACAAATATTAAAGCTGTCAATGCCGACCTAGGGAGTATAAAAACCTAAACACTGAGTTATATCATTTTTAAATATATGCCAAATAACGGGTATTTTCCTGTACTTGCAGGGTATTTAAAGGTACAAGGCCAGCAAGAACTGCACATGGAAAAGCACAGAATCAATTTAACCTAAATTATTGTCTGTATTGTTACATGCACTTCTGCACCTCCCATCACCTCCCTAAATCAGCGGTCGCCAACCGTGGCTATGACCACTGTGCCCCCCAGCAGGATCCGGAGAAGGATCCTGCTGGGAGGGCGCTCCAGCCAGAGCCGCGGACCATGTCTCCAGTATGGATCGCAGGCTCAGGGCGATGGGCGGATTGACTCTCTGGACACAACCCACCCACTCTCCCATCGCAGGCCAAGACCCTTTGTTTAAAGGTCAGTGCACCCGAAACTTGAATCACATTTTTGCCAGATGCAGGTGCATAGAAGTTATTAGTTGCATATAAGCACTGGTTACATTGACCTAAAATGCCATTGTTAGGAATCTATATACATTTAGCAGAAAAGCATTAAAAAATGAAATAAGATCTTACCATTCCCACTTTATCGATGGTCTCTCGGACTCGTTCCAAGATAACAGATATGATGCTGCTGTGTGAAGCGGTAATAGAGGCTAGAAGCTCACGTCCCACTTTGGAATAAGCCTCTCTTGTTGACAGATTGACATAAGCCACCTGGACAGAGAAACAGAATTATGCAATTTTCCCACTACTCGCTTTGTTTTATATCAGACCTTTCGAAAAATGTTAAAACAAGTTCAATCAAAAATGTAAAATATTGCAGTTGTTCTTAAATGTGACTCCCATTGCCCGATCAGCACCTTATTGAGATGCAAAAAAGTGTATGAAAAGACTTGCAAGTAAAATAGTCAGAGAATGTACTCATTTATCATGCTAAGGAATGGCCAATACTTCAAGTCTTGCAAGATGATGATGCACCATTAGTTTTCAACAATTATTTGGGCTACTCTACATTCCCCAAATCTTGCTGCAATAAGTATGACATCACCTAACCTAGGTGTTGCTGGCAGAAGCCAGAGAAAAAGAGAATATACTTCCTATTCCCTCCCAAAATGTGTGTGTATATACACACACACATTCAAACCCTAGCCATAGCCATGGCTTCCTGTTTTCTTACATCCAGTTCTCTTCATACACATTAAGCACAACAAATATTTTCAAAAGTTTCTTTTTTTTTTTTTTTTACAGCTGTTTTCCAAAGCCCCCTAAGCCAAGTTTTCTATGGATCCATAGAAGTATTTAGGGAGCTGCTGGGCATGTGTGGCTGTGATCTCTGTGCTTGCCCATGACATTAGCATCTTCAAAGTTCCACACTGTGAAAATCAACAGAGCCCTGAATGCTGTTCACCCTTTCCCTCCCTGTCCTCCTGAAAGAAATTTCAGAAAGCGAATACAAGGGTGGATTTCAACACCTTTTAGTAAAAGCTAAAAAAAAAAACACATTCCCAGCACATACTTCATAAATCTCCAAAGCGATGGTCTTAACCAGCTCTTCATCAATATCATGCTGCTTGGTCTGTGCTATCTGGGCAAATGTGGTGAGAAGACAGATGCCCTCCGAACTGTTCATGGTGGAGAAATAATTCACAAATTTTTCATGATTTATCAGATCTAGAAGGAAAAAACATAAAAAAATAAAAATATTAATTAAACAGCCATCTTGGTGTCAGAGGTACAGCTATAACAGGTGGATCCAGATAGACTGAGCTATCCCTGGCTCATAGATTTAAGGGACCCAACAATAAAATCCCCTGTCAAGAGGTGCTGCACCCATTTCTTTTAACTTTTAGGTATTCTTACCTATGCAAGGATCTTCATGCTTAACATAAAAATCCAAAAAGAGGGGAAACTCACAGTAAAGCACAATAAAATGCAAAAACTGTGTATTAGAGTCCAGAGAAGAAGATTTTTTTTAATGAACTATGAGATTTTGGGCATTCATCTCAGGCATTCAAGAATCTCACCAAATCATGATGGGCTACTTTACTGGTCAATGCAAAAGGAAGGGAAGAACTGACAGTGCTTTGAAGTGCCAGAGCTCTACCTATAACTATGACCTGACATTCAGTTGCAAAAGAGGACTGGAAGCCCTATCAAAATCCATGGTTCATAGTGAGCGATAATTCTGCTGTGAACTACAATCTCTGATTTCTTATTTGGCTCGGTCCATTTACACAGAGATAGGAAACACAGTAATTATATACCACTGAGAGAAGATTTGCAAGTAGATGCGTCAATCACAGAATACAGGCTCTCTACATTCTCGCTTTCTGCATGGTGCATGAGGTAGAAAAGCTTCCACAGCATGCCGCTGGACAGGGTCCCAAAAGGCATCTCAGACATAAACAGCCAAATCCCCAACCTAAAAAGTGAGGACAGAATACAACACATAAAAGTTAGATAAGTATATAAAAATACCCTAAAAAAGGAGGGTGTTGTGTGTCTGAGGTGTGTATTTTGCTTTAACTGTTTGAGTGGCAGGATGTGTAGTATACATCCATGCCAATTAATATATAAATGGTTAAATTTACTTGCTAAAAAGGCAAGGGGGGGGTTGTTTATCAAGTGTTCTTACCTCTTAGCCTTTAGCACATGAAGGACAGTAGTCACGAAGAGTTCATCGTACACCGCCTGCAGCTTCCCCAACGAGTACAGCTCGGACGTCTGCCCTTTATCACAGTTATTTCTCAAGTACAGAGCCCAGTGGTCACCAACATAACACAATGTCATCCTAAAGAAGAAAATAAGCACATGTGCCAGCAGCCATGAATGAAAGAACCAACACATCTCAAAAGAAAATGTTATTTAAAAAGAAAATGTCAATATTCTTAAAATATATATTTCCTTCTCGCTTAAATCAAACTTTTCAATAATATGTCCCCTAGAGATAAAACATGGAATAAATCATCTCTCCCACACTGGTTATACTACTGATTTTTGCAGTAGTAAAAGAAACAACAATTCCTGGGTTTTCTAATGTAATTTTCCCCCCATGCTCAGTGGCAACGTAAAGGGCTGTTGGATTTATACCACGGTCTCCTGAAGAGAAATAGAAGCCAGATGGAGGAACCAAAGCATGCAGCGGGAGATAACAAAACTGACAGACAAGGAAGCATCAGATTCTGATGGGTTTGAGCTGCCAGTATCTCTGCAAAATTACACTTGACACATAACCTCATCACACTCCAAGACTTTTCTAGAACTGCCAAACTCTCTGAAATGGTCTTCCTCATCCCATTCAGCTTGCACCTATCTGCTTTAAAAAAGCCTTTACTATCTCCTTTAAAAAAGCCCTTAAAACCCATCGTTTCAAACCTGCCTAACTGTCTTCTTTTGTCTCCTAAACCCTGACTACTCGCCCACCATTCTATATCCCCCCTCCTATTGTATACTGCTTCCCCACCTTTTAGATTGTAAGCTCTTTGGGGCAGGGTCCATGACTTCTCATGTCTCCTGCACTTCACATAAAAGGATTGTTTCCTTCATCATTTTAAATGTAAATCATAACTTCACTGCAACAGATTAAACATTCATCTCCCTCCCATGCTGAATTATGTTACTGGCAAGGTACTTGTCTCTGTGATACAATACTATGGTTCATAGCATTCAGGTAGCACTGGCCAATTATTTGATTCACCCTGCAAGGGGTTACATGTAGTTATTCATGCAATACGGTGTTCTATAGTCGTTTTGAGAAGGCCAAAGCAGCCCCTAACATGTACCTCAAAATACCAAAACAGATGTGTTTCAATGGTTGGTTCAGTATGGTTCAAACGGGGATCTAAAACTCATCTACACATTACATTAACATGCCATAACTACTGATGTTCATTCCATAGTGCAATACAGATAACACCGATTACCGGATAATGCGACCTATCCTTTTCACGAACTGACGGTATCGCGCTCTGTTAAAAGTCTCCAAGCCCAGGGCCAGAAGCTCGACCAAGGAGTTAGCAAAGGCAAAGATCTTCATCATTTCCTGCGGAGTGGTTTTCTCAGGGAAATATTCCCCTAGTAAACAAAAGAGATTGAAGAAAATCAATATTATTAAGTTCTCATAAAAAAAAAAAGTTTTGAAACAAACAATTTGAGTGCTCTATATAAAACAATATGGATATAAAAATTGTAATTAACCATCTAAAGGATATTAATGAAAATGCTGCACATATAATAATATAATGACCCTGTATTCATGCTAAGGATATTCTAGACCCTGTATTCATGCTAAGGATATTATAATTTCCTTATTCCAGTACCATCCTTGCTAGAAGTATATAATCATCTTCACTTCCCCAGGATCTCTGTTTAGCTGTCATGCTTTGTGTATATAGTTATCCTCCCTAATCCTTGCAAGGGTCATGACTGTATGGCGAACAATTTGTGATTTGTTAGGGATTGGGAAAAGTTTTGTTGCTTGAGCACATAAAATCATAATAATAAATAATACTTTTGCAGTCTTTGCCAATAACCCCATTATTATAAATATGGATCTGGTGCTGGATAATTTTGCAAATCATTGTGGCTGTTGCCTCTCTCTTTACTGCAGTTGCATAAAGCTGCTTGAACGCTCTTGGTTCTATGGGCCTGATTTGTTAAAGATATCCAAGGCTGAAAAAGATACGTTTATCAGTGAACCTGGGTGATTCAGCAAACCTGAAATGGACCTAGTCTAGGATTGAAAACATTTGATAGCAAATAACAAATGACTTTCAAGAAATCCATCCCAGGTTTGCTAAACCACCCAGCCACACTATCCACCTCAATTGATAGCCTGAAGGTGGTGCTGTACAGTCACATAACTACTGAGCAACCGTGGCTATTCCCTCTGACTTTATGCTAAAATTCCTAGTTTTAATAGTTTGTGTATGTACCACTGCTGTAAATTTAAGTCCTAGACTGTGAGGAGTCTTTAGCAAGTACATCTTCTATGATGTATGTACCACCTACATACAAGGACAGAAATCCATGCGCTAAATAAATGCGCCCCATTTCCTGTAAACCATGTTCTTTTTTATTTATTTTGTGTTTCATAAAGTAGGGAGTGTGTTAGTCAGAAACTAACAAACTTGACCCATCTCAAATTTTTGTTCCAAGAGCTAATATTGGCTTGCTGCCCAAACAGGGTGCAGGTGTAAACAAAACAGGCACTGAACAGAATAAAGAAGCAAAGAGGAAAGAAGAAGGTTGTGCTAGTGTCAGAAAAAACTGCAGCAGCGATTTGTCAGACCTTTTCTTATACATATGTTTAATTTTAAATAGGTACAGACCAGTGGTTGGTTTGTTACACCAGCTCACAAGCACTGCACTGACCTCATTACATTTGCAATCATTTGGTTTTCATTCCAAAAGTTTAATAACAATATTAAAGCACAACTAAAGTTCAACTTTAATAATGTGTAACCAGGCAGGGCCTTATTGCAGAGAGGGGCAGGTGATGCCACTTCTGCAATAAGCATTCTTACCTGCCCGTCAAAATCACTGACCTATGTATGCACAGCTCAGATTTAGCTGCTGGGATACCAGGCACATCCCAGTGGTGGCCTGAACTTACTCGGGCCAGCCAATCAAGATGATCGAAGATCAGAAGGAAGAGGAGAAAATAGAAGAATCTAAAGGTGACTGCAAAAATTGGGACAGGTGAGTATAAATATGGTTTAGTTCTGTTTTAAGTTCCTGCCAAGGCTGCAGACTCCTCCATTTATGCCCCACTTGTCCCAATATGATAAAATCACCTTCTGAATCTTCACATATGGGAGTGTTAGCTTTTACTGAAAACAACTTACCTCTTGAACTGAACCCTAGAACATTCTTGAAAAGTTCATGAAAGGGGAACTGTCCCAAAAGGCAAATAAAGTCTTCTTCTGAAAGTAACATCCAGCTCGTCTCTGGGTCTTCATCCTAGGAAATGGTGGACAAGGGAAAGGTGTCTGAATACAGTATTTATTATTTGTACAGGACAATAACATTATGTCAAATCTTTTCTCCTCCTTCATGAATGTCACTCACCGAAAAATTGATTAAAATAATATACGTTTATAAAAGTAGTATAAGTTAAAGTAATATAAGTTTATGAATACTGTGAGTATACCTTTTTGCTAAGTTTTGGATACAGTAATAAAGGGTTAAAACCCTGCCATGTTATTTTTTATCTGCCTGTTACTACTGGGGACATCTTTGTTCACTTCCTGCCCCAGGGATGCAACAGGAAGGTAGTGGGGATAACTCCTGTCTTAGAAAGTTGTCCACAACCACTTGTCCCCATTGGGCTATTTCCCCCTGTTATCCTAAGAACAAGTTTAAAATTTTGCATTTCCTAATTTCCTTTTACTTCCTTACTCAGTGACAATGGGGATAGGAACAGTAATAAAAACTTAATTAATGGTCTAACCTACCATAGTGTTTCTTGACCTTCGAGGAACCCCTTAAAATAACTTTCAGGTCTTCAGGGAACCCCTCCTATAAATCCTATATCCACAGCTCAGTAAATTAGTGTGGTAGTCAGTAGGAAAAATGTTTCATACATTGCTGGCCATTGAGAAGAAGGTCTCCCTTACAGATAGCAAAAAAGATCATTGGTGTCACTTATACTGATCTGAGAGTCACAAACTGCTCAAGGAACCCCCAGCAACCTCTGGAGGAAGCCTGGATGGGAAACACTAATCTAACACTTCATCACTAAAAAAGCAAAAGATAGTTTGCCTAGTCATATACTTTATTTTCACATCATAATACTCCCAATAATAAGATTTTCAAAGTCCCAAAATTACATCTATCAAAAAACACTCTTATATCTCTATGGAGATTTATCTTACCTCCTCGCCCCCCTCATCCACCAGTGTCCAGTTACCAGACTCTTTTCCTGCCGAGGAGCCTTTTCTCTCGTTGGGTTTCATGTGGCAAAGGAAGTCAGCACGATTTCTAAAACAAAGATCAAAAAGGAAAGGTTTCATCTATGGCCTCAGTGATCTTTCCTCTGAATTCCTTTGATTCATACTGTGCATCAGTCCTAGGGTCTCATTTATTCTTGCAGGTAAGCTGTACTAA
Source organism: Pyxicephalus adspersus (assembly GCF_032062135.1). Taxonomy (NCBI): domain Eukaryota; kingdom Metazoa; phylum Chordata; class Amphibia; order Anura; family Pyxicephalidae; genus Pyxicephalus; species Pyxicephalus adspersus. The sequence continues at coordinate 100,243,660 of NC_092863.1, read as the reverse complement.
TGCGGCCTCCATGGGTCCACCAGAGCATAGCTTACACACAAAAATAAATGGCACACGTGCAGTATTAAGATGAGCCAGCCAGGACCTTGTTGAAGTAAAGAATGATAAATCGAAAATTAAGGAAAGTGATACACCAAGCTCGTGGGGGGATCTGTTAAAGGTTAAGGTCATGTTCAGATCTTCGTTTTTTTAGGGTTTTGTAAGCATTTTTACAGCCTGCAAACTCTTGAAAAAAAGTTATAAAATGAATCAAAACGAAAGGGTCCGTTTTTTGTGCAGGCTTTCTGATTTCACAAGCATTGGTTCAGAAGCTCCATATAGCTTCTAGGGTCTTTGGCTGTCCAAAAGTCTCTATAGACTTGCAAAGGCCTATAGAACCCTGCTCTGGCTTTTGCAAACGAAAGCTTTTTTAGCCTGGAAGCCGAGCTGTGCAAAACAGGCGCTAGGGCTTGCGTGCGGATTATTAAGCTTTAGATTAGGATTTTAAATTTTAGATGGGGGTATTAAGCTTTAGATTTTTTAGGCTGAATTACAGTTTTGGGTGGGTTTTTTTCTGAACTGGAAAGATTTACACTAGGTCTTATTTTCGGGGTAGGTCTTATATTAGGGCAGGTTTAGAAAATAGTGCTAGGTCTTACTTTCGGGGTAGGTCTTATATTAGGGCAGGTTTAGAAAATAGTGCTAGGTCTTACTTTCGGGGTAGGTCTTATTTTCGGGGAAACACTGTAATAGTGCTCATTCAGTCTTGTTTTTCAGACTACAACACCAAAGCCAGGTCAGGTGAGTGACCTTACTTTTCCTCACTGCAGCCCCCTTCACTAAACATGGAACTAGAAAAGGAAGAAGTGGATGTGATTATTATTAATATTACACAGTGTTTATATAGCGCCATCATATTACGCAGCGCTGTACAAAGTGCATAGTCGTGACAGTAACTGTCCCTCAAAGGGGCTTACAATCTAATGTCCCTACCATATGTCAATATTGCATTCTATGGTCAGTTTTTGGGGGACGCCAATTAACCTAACTGCATGTTTTTGGAATGTGGGAGCCCTGTTGCCCTGTAATGAGGCGCAGAGTACAGCACTCTTCTGCTCCAAATGCTGTTGTGTACAGGAATTCATATCCGAGAAACATATTATTGACATTTTTGTGTTAGAATACATGCAGTAATGTTTTTAATGAACACATTACTGAGAGAGTTTTTCTTATATCTGACTTTTAGTGCTAATAAAATCCTTTAAAGGTTTTGAATATCTCTTAGGGACACAGTAGTAACATCTCTTTAATGAGATTCCTATATTTGCACACTAGCTGAGGCCATTACTAGGATGTTCCACTCCCTGAATGTGTATTTATTTTAATTATATATTTTATATACGTGGGTACACCCTAGGGTACATCTCCCCCATGACCTCTTACGGGCATAGGAAGGAAGAAGCAAGGCAGTGCATTAGACAGACACTAACAGGCTGTCTAGGAACATCAATGTGATTGCTTTGTAAGGCCTAGTACAAGCAGATCCTCTACAAATGTTGTGTTCGATCGATATGACTTGGTAATCAATCAGTAAGAGAAAAAAAAAATGTTCCCCACAATAATATTTTGCCTTTCTGATCATTTTTCGCAGAAAAAAGTGATCGTAATTTAGATAGGATGCACGCAATAGTTTGTATAGTCAATACAACCCTAACATGGTTTTTTTCATGGATATTTATTATTGAGTCTGACCTATCCATATCCAATCAAAACACAAGAATAGGACCCTTATGATTAGTCAACTGCTAACTGATCTTCAGGTTCACTTTATTCAATTAGAATTTGGTTTGAAAGTGAAATACTGTCTTCTAGACCTAAGTCAGCAGGTGGTATGTGGGATCAGTGTAAACATGATGGAAAATCATTATTCAGGTAACAGCTTCTTTTGCCAATACCTTAAAACAGCCTCTCCCAGCCCTTTCTAATGAAAATTACAGTCATCAGCCAAGACATCTCACCTGACAGGACACATGAGGACGGCAAGTTGCTGCATGAAATGGAACACGCCAGCTGGATTGTGCAAAACTCGGACCTTAAAAAAACAAAAATGGCATCTCAGAATTAGCATGCATGTATGTCCATATGTATTGGAAAATATAATACAATAATGGCCGCTCTGTGTAAAATGACAGTGTAAAATCTGAAAGAAATCTCTAGTTACTTCAAGAACAGTTCCATTTCTTAGTACAGTTTCCTCCCTCCTTGCACATCATAGTCCTTTCCACATCTTGGAGTGTCTAATACTACTGGTGATGGCCCAGCTGCTTTCCCAACTTCCTCTTAAAAATCTTTCATTTAAGTGCTGATGGAAGAGATACAGAAAGTATGTCTCCAAATTTGCAATTTACTGGCATCATGTCCAAGATTTCTGCACCCAGCAGTAGTCTTGCTTTGTACTTTGTCTTTTGGATGTCCACATAAGGGAGCATTTTCAATATGTTGGAATGCATACATTCATATTGAAAGATACTTGTTGTAATTCTTTTATTTGTTCTTAAACTTGCTAGGTGTGGAGTTCCTTGCCATCCTATTCACCCTGTTGCTTAAAGGGAGGCGAGATCTTACACTGGTGGTTCAGAATAGGAGGGGTATTATATCCAACATGTGCACAGGGAGAAGAAACAGCTCTTGTCTTTTTTCATTGAGGGTGAAACGTGGTCATCCATCTGACACCAACCATTGGTATTTATTTAGGAACCAAAAAGGAAGTGGGATATGAGCAATCACAAACTGAAGATATGACCTAGCATTTCCACTCCCAGCAAGTGATCGTTAATGTGTGCTACTGGGGTAACATGAAGTTAAATCCCAACTGAGGTCCAAGGCATCAAGGTACATTTTATTTTTAGTAGTGTATGTGTTTTTAGTACAATAAATGCTGACTTTGTTTGCAACACACTTGAGACCCTGACTGCTGTTTTCACAAGGCGCAGTGGTCTGCGTATTGCTTCAATAAACTACACTGATCATGGAACATAAGCACTGTTGGTTGTAGCAATTTGCAGGGTAATGTGCTGTATGGGATATGCTGCTAACTTAGGCAGCTTTTGCTGTATGACACACATTATTAAATAATAATTTTTAGAAAACATATGTTTTACGTGTTATTCAGTTCAACTGCATAACAAGTAAAAAAAATTAGGTTTTAATAGGGACTGTTTGCTTTGCCCTGCATGGGCCAATAGTAAGAAGCTTCTGAAAGTTGAAGACCAGCATGCTCATCACATCACATATTGCAATGCTGATGACCTAACCTAATATGCTGTATATATATATATATATATATATATATATATATATATATATATATATATATATATATGCTATGTGGTGTTGACCCAATGCTGACCAATTTTCCTGAATTTACAATGAAGGGTTCTGGCAACCTATCTAATGGTAAAATTATCCAAATAAACTTGTGTAAAGACACCACATTTGTTTGCTAATCCCCAGCAAGTTTCCTTTGCGCCCATTGGTTTCCCCAATATCTGGAGTGCACACTCTACATTGGGCCTTTACTTCTAACTCATGGATGTCCAACAGTCCATTGTAATTATAACAGTGTTTAATAGATGTTCTGAAGCTGAACCATTGAATTGCATGGCAAGAGTGTCTTTTTATTGCTCTGTGCTTAGACTTGTGCATAAAATTCTGTGATTGGACGACTAAGGTCATAGACTTACCTCTGAATTGCATGGCAAGAGTGTCTTTTTATTGCTCTGTGCTTAGACTTGTGCATAAAATTCTGTGATTGGACGACTAAGGTCATAGACTTACCTCTACTACTGCTTACCTGTATGAAGGGAACAGCCCACTTATTAATGCCAGCTGGACAGCGCAGTATGTGGTTTAGCAGAAAGAGATGGTCCCCTAAACAGCCAACTTTCAGTAGTACAGAGACCTAAATAACAAGAGGATAATTAGACAAGTTCACCAATAACATACGACATGTATTATATATAAAAGATTCTCCTTATCACAGTTCTTGGATCGAGCCCCTCCCCCCCTTTGGATGTTACAACTATGTTTAGAGTTTAGTTGATACAGGCAGTAAGATTGCTCACCACCAGAAACCGAGCCTACAGTCAAGGCGCACCTTGCAGTATCTCTACACCCATAGGGATTAAATGGGGTAGTAGGGGGTGGTTTACCACCACTGCCCATCCAAGCAAGTTTATGTTGAAAGATCATTGCTGTTAGGTCTGCTAGATAGGCTGTTAGACTTCCAGCCACTCAGAGCTGCATTCTTCATAAAATTAAATTACTGCAAAATCCATTATCCCCCCCCTAGCAGTATACCCGAGTGTGACTCGGGGTGGCTTTCCACGCAAAAAGCAGTATTCCCGAGTCACACTCAGGGTAGCTTTTAACTTATAAAAAAACACTTACCTTACTCTGTCGCTGTCCCCCGGCGTCCTACTGGTCCCCGCAGGTCCTGGGGACATGTCCTTCCTCCTCGATCTCCAGCCGGCAAATGCAACGACGATCTCCGGATTTTCCCGATGCCGGCAGGAGGATCGTCGGGAAATTCAAATAATTTTGTATTGGATTTAAAACAAAATA
>NC_092863.1:100224609-100238769 GCF_032062135.1 Pyxicephalus adspersus | reverse complement strand
GCTAGGGAGGTTAAGAAGATTTGGGCCCCCTTACAATAGAAGTGGCAGGTATGCCTACCCAGGAACAGAGCTTGCCACCGGAGACATGAAAATTAATTAGGATTGTAGCAACTCTGCAGCATCTACCAAAAAATCTGCAGTGTTCTCCCCAGTACCTTTTAGCCGGGTGCACCAGCCCCAGCACTTTCAGTTGGGTCCTAATACAGGGGCTGCCATCCACCTACAATTTCTTTTCACCCAGCTTTAAAAAAAATTCTGGGTTGAACACTAAATTTAACTACTTTGCAGATGACTATTTTTTCAGTCATATAAAAGAAACCTAATCATTCTCTAAACCCCCAATAATGAAGACCTGAAATAATATAATAAGGATTGAGCAGAAAAGAGACCGATCAGAGAGCAAGACAAGATGTGTCAAGTGGATCCCATCTTCCATTCAATGGAGAAGTTTCTATGGGAACGCCATCTCTCCAGAGTCCATATCGTTTCACACTCATCATAGGGAAGGCGGTTGTTTGCAATGCCAGATGTCTTTTTACATGTATGGAGTGAAATCACTCCCCTGGGTATTCAGCTGCTGACCAGAACAGCTGAATGAGTTTGGAGACTAAAAAGATATTTGCTACAAACCGGAGTTCTGGGTCAAAATATGTTGGTAAGAAAAATCCCAGCGGGCAGCATGGTTTGCTCAGAGGTTAGCACTCAGGCCTTTGCAGCGCTAGGTCCCAGATTTAAATCTCAGCCAGGACACTATCTGCATGGAGTTTGCAGGTTCTCCCTGTGTCCTCCAGGTACTCTGGTTTCTTTCCACATTCCAAAAACATGCAGTTGGGTTAATTGGCTTCCCCCCAAAATTGCCCTTAGACTGTATTAATGACATATGACTATGGTAGGGACATTAGATTGTGAACTCCTTTGAGGGACAGCTAGTGACATGACTATGGACTTTGTACAGCACTGTGTAATATGTTGGCGCTATATAAATACTGTGTAATATTAATAATAATATTAATATTAATAATGGTATGACATTCACATACAAGGCTTCTTTGATAAAATTGAATTGGATTGCTGTGCATCCACGCCGTGTTTTCCATGTCTCCGTGTGGGTGTAGTGTTTGTATAGAGATTAGGTTCGTACAGCTGAAATCAAAACGGTTGCTAAATACACAGATATCTATTTACAGTTATTTGCCCGCTAAAGGATTTGTAATTTTGTCCAAATCCTTTCTGTAATTCAGCCAAAATGGCAACCCTACTTTTTTTATTTTTCATTATATGTTTCAGCTGAGGAGCTTCATCCTATTTGTCATGGTAGTCACTGTCATAAAAAAATAAATTGAAGGATTTTCAACATTTTAGAATTGTCACCACCTGAGCAAAAGGTGAGTATAAAACCTATAAAAGGGACAATAGTTACTGTGACAACTCTCTAAAATTAGAGAGAACTGCATTTTCTTTGGAAAGATTTTCATTTCCTGTTTCATCTCTGGGACAGTAAAAGGAAATGTCCCCAGCATATTAAAAGTAGTAAAAAAAAAATCTGTTAGGGATTTTTAACTCTACTACTTGATCTAAAATTTTAGAATGTAAAAGAACACAGAATAGTCGCCTTCCTGCCTTAGCCTGCCATTAAATAATGCAGAACAAGACACCCAATGCTATGTTCACCTAATCTGCGCTCTCCAATGTTCTTAGTTTTTTCAGAACTTACCAGCTTCTGAAGCCATAGCAGAATGTCATTCTGGAACTGGCTGTCCTCGATGAGCCGTCGGGTGAAGCTGAACAAAACACTGATACATTCCTTCAATAAAATGAGCTCGGAGTGGGATCCCTCCAGCTTTTGAGGGGCTACAGAAAATACAAAGAAAAGGATGATGGGAAGAAAATTGCAAAGGGAACATCTGGAACGAAATTAGTATGAAGCCACATATTAAAGATAAAAATGCAATTTTTCCTTCAATCGATGTGCCATGCCTACCAAAGTCCAATAAAATGATTTTTAAAAATGTAATGATGTATTTATTCGATAAGACTAAGCTAAAGGACAAAAAAGAAGAAATCAAAATAGGACTTTCACGGCAGTTATTTTCCATAAAAAGTTAAACATATTTTATTACATATTGCTTCAATAAAAATACACCTATAAAAGACTTTTCTTATTAATTAAACAACAATATCAACACAAACTCACACTGGACCATGGCGACAAAGTGTATCCTTTATTTGATAACCTTACTGGTAGGTATTTTGGAGCGAGTGTCTATGTGTTTTTGTATTATTATTATTGATGATGATGTGATATATGGCAAGAACATTAATTGTTTTTTGTACTGTATTGTAGTGCTGATATATTAGCTTGTATTGAACCATATCCCTGAAGAAGTGGACTCTGCCTACGAAACGCATTGGATAAGGATAATTTCAGCATATGTAATATATCGCCATAATGTTTTATTATTTAGAGAAAGTCTTTTATTGTTGTATTTTTATTGAAGCAATATGTAATAAAATACGTTTACCTTTTTATGGAAAATAACTGCCGTGAAAGTCCCATTTTGATTTCTTGTTTTCTGTCCTTTAGCTTACTTTTGTAATTGAAGATGTTGGCAGCTTCTAAAGAAGAATGGGAACTGATAATGTGGAGTTACTATTTATTTGTTAAGGTTTGACATCTGACAGTAGTAAGGGAGTGACAGCAGCACCCTATGTATTTTCTCTCTTCTGGTCTGGTTCTTACAATAAAATTAAAGTGTTCTCCTGTACACACTGCACTCGTATCTTAAACAATGTTATTGGGAATCTATATAAAAACAATCCCCCCACCTTATAAAGATTGAGAAGCGAGTTATGTTCTGCAGGCCTAATACCTTTCCTGTTCTGGGGGGACAAAGTTCTAGTAACATAGTATGGTGAGTGAGTATTGTCATCCTAGGACAGAAATGTGTTATTGGCGTTTCAAGTCATCTGGTAAAAATAGAGAAAAGTCATTTAGGCACCACATCTATGGACTGGTAAACCTGATTATTAATCCTTTTGTTCTTGGGTTTGTATACACTTGAACCTGTGATTGGGGTACATTTCTTCCATATTCCTATAAACTCTTGTGTCTGACCCAGCAGGAAGTGAGTGATGGCTCCTGGCAAAAGTAGGAGTAACGACAACCTCTTCTATACGATATCCAAAACAAAAATATTCCTTTAGCTGCAGTTCCCAATTGACCACTCAATATTTATATTAGGAGAACTGAAAAAGTCAATGGGCTCATTATTTGAGAAGGTAACACTTTGCTTCTTGAAGCCCCCTCTTGCTAGTACGTCCTTTGTACCACGCCAGTGTGGTCCTTGTCTACATGACATCCAATGGTGCCAGTGGGCCTGATGCCTACTAGTGAACTTCTAGTCCATATGTCTCCTAGTGACTCCAGTGCAGCCAGTGCCCCAATTGACCTCCCAATTCAGGTGAAACACAATTCCAGGGGGCCCAGTGATTCCTAATACATTCCTAGTCTATGAGTCATGGAGTGATAACAGTACAACCAGTGACTTCCAGGTCAAGTAACATCCAGCGGCATGAGGAAGCCTCAAAATCACCCAGTCCACATAATCCCCTAGTGACTCCAGTGCACTCCCAGTCCGCATGACATGCAGTGGCACCAATGACTGGTAATGCATTAAGTCCAAATATCATCTAGTGACTCCAATTCCCCTATGTGCTCAGTGACTAATAGTGTGCCCTCATATATATGTAAAACTCAGTGATACCAGTGCACCCAGTAACTCTACAAATGAAACCTCCAAATGAGCTCTCATGTGCCTCTGTAGCTTTTCTGTCTCAACCTATGTCGCCAACTATATGTCCCTGCATTATCTGGACAGTCCATCTCCAAGGACTCCATAACACACTGTGAACAATATAGTTTAATTTTTTTCTGGAGAATGAAACATGAGATTTGTTTTCACACAGGAACACAACCCACTTTATTTACTTAATGACTTCTGGAACCACACTGAATGTACATGTATACACAAAGAATTGTGATTCAGACACTTTTAGAACACTCACCGTGGTCTGGATGGTAGACCGCGACTGACCGGAGAAAGGGAGAATTGTTGACAATTCCGTAGATATAAGACTCTACCTGCAGCCGAGATAACACTGAAGTATAAGAGTGCAGAGCGAATGTCTGGTGTAAGTGATCCGACTTCAACTCAAACAGCCGTTTCAGGTCAGCCGCTGCTGATGTATTCACCTCCGCCGTCTGATAGTGGTGATACCCGACCACCTTGGCCTGATCTTCACAGAGACCCTATGGAGAAGAACATATACACCAGTCAGGCATGATTGACACAATCTTTTGTTGGACTTTCTATCTTCCAATTACATGGCGGTGATCAACAAGACACTCAGGGTGAATACTAATCTCACACAACCTTAAAAAGAACATAACCAGGGTACTAATTCGTCCTGTGTCTATTCAAATCTTTAGTGAGCCTTTAACAATAGTTAAAATAATGCTAATTGACTAATGCTAGCAGCACCATAGAGAGGCAGAATGGATCACTGGGCAGCACAGAGCCAGCGTTTTCAGTGTTCCGACATCCCTGTTGCTCAGTACTCCAATAAACACTGAAGAAAAAGTATGAGCATTGACTGGAGCAATGTGCAGATGCATCAGACTGCTGGGGCTCCAGGCCCTGGAACTCTGGCTTCAATACCTTTAGGCTGCTGACTTGGAACAAGTATTCAGATTGGTTGAAGCTTTATGTTTTTCTACAATTCACCTACCTGATCTACATACTTGTTTCAGTTGGGCGACTTAAAGATTTGTGTTACACTGACAACCAGGGAACCTTTTAATAGAGGTCAGAAATGGCAACCCCAAATTTCAGCCATGACAGGTCTACTTGAAACATTAGAGGGAGGGCAGGGTTAGCAGCAAACAGAGCATTGGTATGAGTAGCAAATGCAGCCTGCCATGCATGTAGACTTAATCCCTGCTAAGATTTCTATGAAAAGAATACTTTGGACTTGGTATATTGTTTACTGTGTACTGTGTGTTTAATTCTGGTTAGTCAGCGTTGGCTGAACTACTTCCATTATTTGCCCTCCACTGGGAATTTGACATAATCATCCACTAAGCCAAGAAATGAAATGTTATCACCACATATTAGAGCTCTGGCCCTTGGCAGCCCCTGTATTATAACCCAACATTTCAGTAGCTACCCAAAACAGCCGAAAAATGCCGGGTGGAACCCCCCAGCTAAAAGGTCTGGGGAGATTACTGCACCATATGTTATAGGGAATGACTTCACCACTTACCCTGGTTTTGAACACCAGCCTGAAAATTTTTAGTGCCGATAGTGACATAAAATGGAGTGGCAGGGAAGACAATGCATTGTGCATAGTGCCCTGGCCGAGATTCGAACCTGGGACCCAGCACTGCAAAGGCCAGAGAGTGCTAACCTCTGAGCCACCGTGCCTAATTCAGCCGAATTTTTTGCATAACTTTTTAGAAATTACCTGTACAGTCATGTGCTCTTCCTTAAAATCCCACACTTTGCTTTTAATGTTCTTCCAATCAGAAATCATGATTTGAAGCTTGGAATCTGCCAGTAGAAGCTGCTTCCTGCATCGGCCATAGTTCATCAGTAGCTCGTGGAACTCATGGCGATCCTGATGAGCAATCCTCTCAAACTCTTCGGTGAAAGAGTCCACATTTTCCAGCCAAGAGCATGGCTCAAATATCTTCAGCTGTTCCCGAGTGAATGGGACAGGTCTGGGCTGCTGTGGGAGTTCTGGATAGAGCCTTTCATTAGGGACAAGAGGCTTAATGGTTGCCACAGTCCTTGCATGGTCAAGGGTCGGTTCAGGTAGCTCTGGGTACAAAGACTTAACCTTGGACAAATGCATAATCTCTTTGGCTTCCACAAAATGCTGAGTGTTGATCCCATCCATTTCTTTCATAGACAACACTGCAGGTTTCATTTCAGGGACCTCTATAGTTTCCTTGTCCAAGGAAGGGCTTGTTCTGTCCATGCTCTGAGCCACGCTGGTGGACAATTCAACATTCTCTGCAACATAACTAATACTGGCTAGATCTGTTCTCTCTATTGTAGAGTCCAGCCTCTTAGTCTCTGGAGCAAGCAGCTCCTTTGCTTCATCTTTGTCTTTTGCCTTTGCTGCATCTTCAATGCCGGAAGAGTCTGCCAAGGACAACTCACTGATCTGATTTATTTCAGACGTCCCCGTGTCGTCATTGAGCTGAATTTCTATAAAGTTATCAGGGGGGTCACAGTCTGTTTTCAGTTTTTGGGAGGATGAATTAGGTGTAGGTACTGTAACAAAGACATCATTCTCCTCCTCCAATACTGGGGTCTTTTCTGACCTTAAGTCAGAGATGACATGTTTTTTCTTTGTCTGTTGAGATAGAGATGCAAAAAGTCAGTAAAAGAACAATAATAGTTATAGGAACAAGTAAATGTCAATTATTTAATGCAATACTAAAGCAGAAATTAGATAAATGTGAATAGCTTTTGCTGCAATATTTACCTTCAATCCAGAGACTTGGTTTGCCGACACTTGATGTCCTCACTCTACTGGTGTGATTTAATCACTGGTCCTGAGCCCACCCCGGCTAATAGGATTTGCTCATCTCTCTATCACTTTATGCCATTTTTATTCTTTCTATAGCCAACCATTATAATAATTATGAGAACACTTCTAGTATCCATAATGCTTTGATGTCTGTTTGCGTCAATATTCTGCACCTGAAAACGTGGGCCAAAAACTTTTGAGCCGAATATGATATAAGTATCATAGTTAGTCAGGTTGAAAAAAGACATAAGTCCATCAAGTTCAACCACTAGGGAAATAAACATCCCAGATATAAAACCCTATGGACTTAAAATATGAAATAAACCGCATAATCTTAAAATGCAATAAACCCCCTGGTACAATTAGCTCCAAGAGAGGAAAAAATTCCTCCCCGATTCCATGAGGCAACCTGCGAGATCCGTGAGGAATATGACGGCACTTGGCGTTTCCGGATACTGAGACGATGCGGGATCCAATTGAAGAAACCTAACGATGGATCGACCGATCTGCAGGATTAAGGTGTGTTTTTTTTTATTTTGAGTTTAGTTCCGCTTTAAGGTATCATCAACATGATGACGTCAAAACGTTTTAAAAAATCCCCAGTTTCTATAACAGAAGTTAAGCAAAATGCACCCCACATTCAGACCAATGTACAGATTTCCTGCCTAGGATGTGGTTAGATCTTGTGGTGTTCCAGGTGTATCTGTAAAGTCGTGCACCTGCCAGGCTATGGAGAATAAAGGCCGGATCTACCACCGTCTTGTTGCATGCACTCCGGATGGCAGCATAATACTCTATGTTCAGATCCCGTACAAGAACTATTTAGCACAAAACACCGACATGACTGCAAGATAAAGGAGGGAGAGGGGGAAGGGAAGATCTGCCTGAAACGACAACAATAATTCTCAAATCTTTTTACAATAAAAAAAGAACAATGTGCACAGACTTTGCTGCTGTTTGAGGAATAGAGCATCACGGGAATTAAACTTGGTTCTATAAGCTGTTCCCATGGGGACGATGCAAGTGCCGTAATTACAGTCCACATTCTAGTAATAAATGGATTTGGGGTTTTTATAAAGACGGGAAATTTATATTACTATGAAGACATTTTTCTTTATAACAAGTGAACAGGACATTGCGTCTGCAGGCAGCTGGATTGCAGCTCCTTGGGAATACTTTTCTCCTCCTTTTAGCTACTGGATAATCCCCCGGCCCATGTGTGGGGCTGTCATGCCTCTGATTCCATCAAATGGGACTTGCTGGCAAATGTTTGAAAAATCCCTCAAATGTCTTACTTTGTCCAGATATACTAACCCAGTGTTTTCCCCGGCCTCTTTTAGCTGGGCGCGCCACCCGGCACTTCTCAGTTACCACCTGGCTGTTTCTGGGTTACTGAAAAGTTGGGTCATAACACGGGGGCTGCCACCCACCTACAATTTCTTACCATTGGGCTTAAAAAAAATATCTGGGAAGAATACTGCTAACCTAAATCATCCAGGGTGCAGGGAAACAGTGCTGCAGATGTGCCAAGTCTGGCCAATCCCTGACAGTCAGCTCACATTGACGTCACTCTGAGAGAACCCCGCTTTTTCAAGCAGATTGGAGTAAAATTGATCTGCACCATAAAGAAGAGATTTTTCTATGGCCAACAGTATTCAATGCCAATATAGGGCCAATAGTTGTGTCCTTGCTGTGCTGTACAGCCATTATTCATAATGCACATTAGAAGCTGCAGCCAATCTTAATCCTTGGCTGGAAGATGTCCAGCATGATGTAGCCCTCAATCTAGAAGGCCGGGCATGCCATGTGGGCCTTACCTGTGCCAGTTAGAAAAATACGACCATGAAGACATTTTGATATTTTTATCACTCCCCCCAAAAGCCAGTGCACTGCTTGTATCAGATCTGGGGACTCTTTAGAAAAGTACTAAAAGCAAGGTGCTGCAATGGTAAACTATGTACAGCACTCTGTAGTTTCCTCCCAGCAGCTATGATCTGCCCACATGGCATACAGAAGCACAGAGACCTAGTGACATACCGGGATCTAATATAATGAATGCAAAGGTTTTATTATTTCCATGTTGATAAGGGAGGGTGGAGAACCCAGGCAAACCAAACTATAAGTAGAATAAACTTCAGCTTTTACATACCAAAAGGCAGCAAATAATAGAAGTATATAGTTGCGGAGTTGCTGATTTGTGTCTGATTTATCATACACTTACACAATGGCTGGGAATAGATACAAGCGCTGTGTTTCTACCCATGAAGAGCATGTGATCTGCAGACAGAGTTATTTTCTCATCCTGTTTAATCAGCTGTGTACAATGCTGACTAGCACAAGACCAGAATCAGCAAGCCCCTCCTGGCAATCCACACAAAAGTGTTTATATCAGTTCAGAACATAGAGGGAACCTTTACATGCCCTCCCTGTGCTCTCTGATGGCCAGTCCTTCACCTAAATCACCACCAAGCCGTGCAAAGTTCTGACCACCAATGGACTGGCCCATAGACCATAGAGAATGCCTCTCAGTGTTCAATCTAGAAATCTATTCACACCCTAAATTGTAGGCTGGGGGTCGAAAACAGCCGGGTGTATACTGAAAAGTGTCGGGCGGTGAGCCCAGCTAGAAGGGGCTGGGGTGAACACTGCGGTTCCAGGCTTGTGGTGCCAAGATGATCCTTATACTTCACCTGTGAAGTTCATGGCCAGGGTTCTCCCCAGGCCCTTTTAGCTGGGCGCACCACCCGGCACTTTTCAGCACCCACCTGGCTGTTTTTGGGTAGTTACTAAAGAGTTTGGTCACAATACAGTTGCTACCACCCGCCTACAATTTCTTCCCACCCAGCTTAAAAAAATTTCTGGGTTGAGCACTGATGGCATGTGCAAGCTGACTTTAAAGTTTGCCAGTTACAAACACTTTCATTTAAATATATAAATCCCTCAATAGCTACAATGAATATCAATTCTCGCTGTGTGTGACAAATGTACTTGCAAGCCCACATATTACAGAATAGGTAACAGCAACATTATGACTGTTCATAGGGTTACAACAGGCCCACCCGCTATAGGCTGACTACAGAAGGGGGCGGATACATGACCAACCACCCTGCACAAAGAGGGAGCAACACTGACTGGTCTTCATTACAGGAAAAAGTTTCACACTAAATTGCTGCATGAGTTGGAAGACATCACCTTAGGACATAAAAAGGCATTCGGCCCTGGTAGTGTGGGGATTCCCCCAGGCGCAAATATTATTTATCCTGAGCCTGGAGTTAAGAAGAAAGAGAATGAAAGAGAGAAAAGAGGCAGAAAGAGAGAAAGAGACAGAAAGACAGACAGACAGACAGAAAGAAAGAGAGAGAGAGAGAGAAAGGGAGAGAGAAGAGAAAGAAAGAGCTAGAGAGAGAGGAGGGAGAGAGAGAGAGAGAGAGAGAGAAGGAGAGAGAGAGACAGCGCGAGACCGAGGGAGAGAGAGAGAGAAGAAAGAAAGAAAAGAAAAGAAAGAAAGAGAGAGAGAGGAGAAGAGAAAGAAAGAAAGAGCTAGAGAACAAGAGAAAGAGGAGAGAGTGAGACAGAGAAAGAAAAAAAGAGAGAGAGAAGGGGAGAGAAAGAAAGAGCAAGAGGACAAGAGAAACAGTAGAGAGAGACAGAGAAAGAAAAAAGAGAGAGCAAGGCTGGAGAGAATACACTTTCAGAAGTGAAGCTGGGTGATCCAGAAAACATGGAATAGATTTAAAAAATTTTGCTAGCAAACATTTTGAATCCTGGACCAGATTCATTCCAGGTTTGCTGGATCACCCAGCTTCACTGATGAAAGTGTATTCTCTCCAGCCTTGGAGAGAGAGAGAGGAGAAAGGGTGAGTGACAAAAAGAAGAAAGAGAACTAGAAAGAGAAAAGAAGAGCGACAAAAATAAGGAGAGAAAGAGAGAGAGAATGGAAGAGAACGAGAGAGAGGATGAGAGAGAGAAAAGGAAAAAGAGAAAGAAAGATAGCGAGAGAATGAAACAAAAAGAGAAAGAGATAAGGAGAGACATGAAGCCCCTAAAACCTTGACCTTTAAAACTAACAAGAGCTACCTATAAATGTTGCTTTATAAAGTCAGCTAAGATGGTTACAATTATTTATATCATTACCATTCATCCAGCGTGTGTATTGTGGTCTCCACTGCCATTTCCTATCCACACAGCCTTGCTTAGTTCTGTGGAGGGGGAGGACACTCAGGAGGCTCCTTGCTGCATCCTCCCTCCTCCATAGAACTGAACAAGGCTGTGTGTATTGTTCATTCCTTGGTAACGATCATGAATGAACAATCCATCTGAAGTGTGTGCATAGCTTTATATCTGTCCCTACCAGTCACGTTTAATTTATAAATAAAAAATAAATAAAAAATAAAGAACTCTAACTCCCAACATCGTTAGACATTTTCCTGCCAGCGAAGCTCCCTGGAAGATCCACACAAGCCATTAAATACATGGACCTGTAGAACAGATTCACTGAAAGGTTTAATGTAACCTGCCAGACAAAGAACGGATCCCTGGCTGCAGTTTCTATGGAGGCAATTATGCAAGAAATGCTTGTAATTCAACACGGACATTAACATGGAGAAAAACGTGAAGGCAGAGAAACGATTGCTACCCCCGATTTTCTGTTCGTCAATGGGCATCAATTCTGGGGCTGCAGGGGCTGACAGGTGTACTGCCGGTTCATGGATGAGGAATAGTCATGGCCACGTTGCACTATGATTTGTATTCAATGATCGTGCTGCATGTGATTATGTATACAGACATTTTAAAACACAATTCCACCCTCTACCTTGGAGCAACCAAAACACCCCCGCCCCTCCCTTCCCACACTCCCATGCCGCCACAAGACAGTCCTTTACACCTGTTTCCCAGCACAGGGCCATCCTAGGTTATGCAGAGAGCGTCGCTGGCGTGATGATGTCAGCGCTCTTCTCTCCATCACTTTATAAAAATGCAGGGCCCCCCCATAGGACTGGGGGGCCCTGCACCACAGGAAGAAGGTTTATTGATGCTGAGATTTACCCTACCCTAAACAGAACCACTGCTGGAGTGCAAAGCAATGAGTGTGAGGGGGGCAGCTCTGGATAGAAGCAGAGTATTGCAGCCAGAATTTTACTTCTATCATTTTTAAAGCCACCCAGAAACATTTTTATGGAGCAGAGTTAGGATTTGAAGAGTATGAAAAGCTATCATTTATTTGCTCTCTTTTTGATAAAATGTGCAGCTTTTTGTTAAATAAGCAAAAGTAACCTGTTATTCTGGCAACCAAGGCTGAGCTGCGCATTGGCAAAAAGACAATTAGCAAAAGACACCTCGGGCGCGGCTGCCACCCTTCAGTCCATAAAAGTGACATATAGGGCCTGATTTATTAAAGCTCTCCAAGACTGAAGAATACAGACTATCATGGGTGAACCTGGGTGATGCAGCAAACTTTAGTCCAGAACAAATGATTTTTTTTGGAAATCCATTCCAGATTAGCAGGATCACCCAGGTTTACTCATGATTGTCTATCTTCTCCAGTCTTGTACAGCTTTAATCCTGGAAAACAATTATACTCCAGGCATTGCAATTTGAAAGCAAACCAGAATCTTCTAATTGCAATGCGGTGACTACACGATATAAGGAATCTGCGGTCTCATTGCGGCCCCGGCTAATTATAGAGCTCTTGTAGCTTTAGGTATACCCGCCCCACAATAACAATGCGTCAACGTTATTATTCACCCGACGAGTGTGAGGTCATTATTGTTGTGAACCGCCATTCATCAAACACAGTACAGGTGATAATAACAGAGACAGGTGGAGTGGTCATGTGATGCCTGTCCTATAACGCACCTCTCATACATCATTCTTCATTAGATATATCACATGGAGAGATGACGTCCTGGCTTTATTATTTATACACATGGGATAACGGTGATCTTTGCTGCCCAATCTAAGATGGGTCTGCAGGCAATTTTATGACAGCACAGCCGTTCCGAGGCCAAGAGGAGAAGACCCTGCCCAGAAGAGCTTACAATCTAAGAGATTTAGGGGTCATCTAGGGTCAGCCTAGTGCCTGTGCAGTTCTTGGTTACATTCACACTAGGGACCACTTTGGAAAGACTTTAAAAAGCATAATTTTGTAGTTTGCAATTCCCCCTGTATCCACTAGTTGGCGCCCCAACACCAATATGTTAAAAGACTGATAATATTGCAACCTAAGTAAGAAGCATAATCTTGTAATTCCCCCTGTATCCACTAGTTGGCACCCCAACACAATATGTTAAAAGACTGATAATATCTCATCCTAAGTAAGAAGCATAATTTTGTAATTCCACGTGTGTCCACTAGTTGGCACCCCAACACCAATATGTTAAAAGAATGATAATATCTCAAACTACCGGTAAGTAAGAAGCATAATTTTGTAATTCCCCCTGTATCCACTAGTTGGCACCCCAACACAATATGTTAAAAGACTGATAATATCTCAACCTAAGAAGCATAATTTTGTAATTCCACGTGTGTCCACTAGTTGGGACCCCAACACCAAAATGTTAAAAGAATGATAATATCTCAACCTAAGGTCACCAGACTAGAACTAAGGGACAGTTAAAAAGGGACTCTATTACTGAACACTGGAAAGGAAAAGAACCCCGGCTCCTCTTTCCTCCTTGGCAGCTCGTAGGTGAAGGCTCCTTCTAGATCTCGTCAGCTCACCACATGAGAAAACCCCCAACCCACACAACAAAAGCAAATCTGTGCAGCCTTCAAGATTTATTGTTTCCAAGCTGACACAAACAATCCACAAGCCACAGATGCCCCAAGGTGTTAAGCAATATGTCCCATGAGGAGGACCCTGGGTGAAACGCGTTGGTTGTCTCTGGCTCATTGAGTGTGTTTTCCTTGCCAGCAGAACAGTGGACAGTAATAGGAACAAATCTATAGGAAATACCACAGACCACTTTGGAATGACTTTAAAAGGCCCGAAACACATTTGTAATTCCACCTGTATCCACTAGTTGGCTACTACACTATCTCCAAAGCCAGCTTTGCTGTGCTCTCCTGCCTTCTCTTGCATAGCAGTCGTTCCTCATTGGTCAATTATGGATCCATCAGTGTTCAAAGGCTGGGTGGGAAGAAGCGATAGGCGGGTTGCAGCCTGTGTTGTAACCCAACTGAAAAAACAGCCGGGTGGTTACTGAAAAAATCCGGGCGGTGCGCCCAGCTAAAAGAGTCTGGGGAGAACACTGCATCATGACCACCATACACACGCGAGCCCAAGCGTTCATCTCGACTGACAATCATCCAACATGTATACATAAATACATCTGTCTAGAGACAGCGGCTAAGTTACAGAATTTGTTAAAAAAAAAAAGACAAAATCATGCCAAACATAAAAGGAATAAAAAAACACCACACTCTTCTCCGGTGACTTATTGTTTCCTGTACCGCACATATCACACCCCTATCCTCGGCATGCCAAGAACATGTAATACTAATATTACAGGTAGTCCCCGGGTTACATACGAGACATGGACAGTAGGTTTGTTCTTAAGTTGA